>NW_006199495.1:69716-134387 GCF_000334495.1 Tupaia belangeri chinensis
GGTGATACCTTAATCCCTTAATCCTTTTTCCTACATTCTCCTCTCAGGATTTCAGACACGCATACACACGTGCCCAGTGGGTTTCTCAAGCCTCTTGGTCTGTAACTCTAACTCTGGAGTAGGTCATGTGGGATCCAGCTGCCTTAATAGATCACTTGGCTGACCCAGCTATAAATGAGACATAAATGAGTATTCTAATCAGTCTTTCTGGGATAGTCCCGTGATGAGCAAATAAGGAGTAGAACCATTTAGAGAAAAAATTATATAAAGCTATTTTTTTTTTCTTTTTTTACCATTTAAAATGGACACAGCCTTATCAAGAAAGTTGGAGAACAAGTACGTTTTTGAACTTATAGTATTCAATGTTATATCCTTGGCAAATTACCTGTATATTCCATAATAATATTTTAGCAATTATAATTAGTACTTTATTTCATTTTCATCTCAGTGATGCTATAGATAATTGATTTGATCTATCTTTTAATAATTCTCTTCTTACTGGAATAGTTGCTGCTTTTGCCACTTTCCTGTGATCACAACTGTAGTGGGAGAAGCATCTTCACGAGCAGTCGTGCACAGTAGGTTGTGGGCAGACTCTGATGCCCAATATCCTGGCCATGCATCCCGACTACCATTTGGCAATGTTCTAATTTTTTACCACGTCGTCAAAGTCTCTGCACCTCAGTCTTCTCAATGCAAATTGAGATAATAATGTGACTTGTTGCAACAGCATTTTGGAAGGTTCAATATGTGTGTGTGCCTACACGTACACACACACACACACACACACACACACACACATATATTTCACTTAGCCAGTGCCTACTTCAAAAAGTGCTATACGGGGAACCAGCAGTAAGCGTAATGGCTATGTCGCTGGACTCCCACGTAGTCGACCGTGGCGCGCGTCCCGAACCGGGTGGCTTAAAACTCACGCCGGGCGTGTGTGCGTGCTTGCCCAAGAACCCGAGAGGAGAATGGAGGAGAAGGGATTGTGGCGTGACCACCCCCCCCTGGGGGGTGATTTCTCGCTTTCTGTCTCTATGTCTCTGTCTGTCTGGCGAGTGCACGTGCCCTATAGCAAAAACCTCTCCAAAAAAAAAAAAAAGTGCTGTACGTTGGTTACTATTATTACTCATCTGTACTTCATTCAGATACTTGAATAATTATTCAATTTACTATAATATAGTGATATACACTCTAATTAAAGTTAGAACTTAGACTATTATTGATATGACATTAACTTTTGTGCATACATAGTCAAATTATTATTATTTTCCTAAATTTCTCTTTATATTTAGATAAAGAGAGTTGTTGGTATTATTGTTGCTATGAAACATTTATACATTTCACTACAAATAATACAACCCAGAAAAAAAAAATTGCAACATACAGCATTTGGCAGTGAAGAACTAGAGGAAATAAAATAATTTCTATTGTGTGTAACAAAGGCAGCTAAAACGATATTTAGCTGTCAATGATAATTGTTTGTATTTTTTTAAGGTTTTTTTTTTTTCCCTGTAGGGTGCATGTGCTTACCAGAAAGAGAGATTAAGAGAGAGAGTAACAGTGAGAGTGACATTGAGAAAACAGCCCTACAGGGGACAGCCACACCACAATGCCTTCTGTCTCCTTTCTCCTCATCGTATTGTGGGTACACATGCACATGCACCCAACCTGAGTTTCAAGCAGCTTGGTCCAGGATTCCATCCGTGGTCAGAGTCCAGTGCTTTAACCACTATGCCACCTACTGATGCCATTCTTTTGTATTCTTGATCCTCAATTAAATAAACAAGAAGAAATCACAATGCAGAAAATACTTGAAATACGAAATGTTTCTTGGAACTCAAGCCTGAAAGAGTGAAGAAAGTTCCCAGGAAGTTTAAGTTCAAAAGTAACTTAGTTTGGGGCCAGCTGGAGGCAAGATAGTTTAAGCAGCTTGATCCCACATGACTGACAGTATGTATCTTGAAAATAACTCCAGACACGTATCCATGCATGCCCAAAATCCTGAGAGGAGAAATGGTGGAGAAGTTATTGTAGCATGACCATCCCTCAGGAGGGGTGCTTTCTCACTTTCGCTCTCTCTCTGTCTCTCTCTGGCGAGTGTAGTGCCCTCTAGCAAACTGAAAAATAGAAGTATCTTAGTTTTGTTATCAAAATATTAAATGATGTAAAAAATTCCGGGAAGCCATACTGTACATTCTGTGATGTTACTGGACACAAGTTAAAGTTATTCATGAGAAGGGTTGTATAGTTCCATCTGCAGTCATTAATTCAATTTTATTTATGATTTGGCATAAGATATTATACACTAACATTATAAATGCACTTTACAATTAATCAGAATGCTATCTCCACAGACCACAATGGTATGTTTGATAATAGTGATTGCCACCTATGGATGAAACACATTTACTTACATAATGAAATATTGTTTGATAATATGTTTATCCACATATCAAGCAGTCACCAATGATTTAAACATTTAAAGTAGATCCCAGATGTTCAACAGAAGATTTGCACTAGTCAAAGCATACTGATCACATTCTGAACATTCACATTAATCCCTGAAAACTAATAGACTTTACAAATCTTTCTACATCATTAAACTTGGGAAAGATTAGTTGCTAATGTTAAACAAAATTGATAGGATGCCTCTCATCATCACAAGAAAATTGATTAAAAACATTTAAACCCTGTCAATGGTGTTTATAGGCTTGAGAAATGGGAAATTTGAATACTTGCTTCATAATTAATGCATCATTCTCTCTATTTAAAATTTGTGATAGGATCTGTCAGACACACAGAGAGAGAGAAAGATCAAGAGAGAAGGTGAGAAAGCATATCCCCAAGTAGGGTGACCACACTGCCATCCCTTCTTCTCGCAGGATTCGGGGCATGCATGCATAGGCACCAGGCATGGTTTTCAAAGTCACTGGGACTCAGACCATACAGGTAGTTGGCCATGTGAGATCCAGCTGCCTTAACCACCCTGCCATCGGCTGCCTGCTTTATCTCTTTTTTACGTTAATTAATTTATTCTGTGGGTGGAAGAGATCACAAAGGCAGACAGAGCAGGTTGGAGGTTGGAAGTTGGTGGAGACAAGCACTCTTAACAGGGTCTGTCCACCACAGTTCACACCAGTCCGAACCAGCCCAGATCATGGGCACATGTGCACGTATTCAGCTTGCACAGGCAAGTCCTGGGATGAGAACACCAGACCTACCCAAGTGGATCTAGATACATTACTGCTTCACCACTACCTGGCCCAACAGGTCGTTCTTGAGCTTCAAGAAACTTTGCTCTGGTTCATGATATTTCCGGGTCATTTTCAGTCATTACCAGCATGAGGCAACTGAGTACACAATTTCACTCCAGGTGAGCATCACTAATAATTGTACATCAGTGAATTAGATGAATACTATTTTAAAAAATATTCTGGGTGGGAGTATGAATTGTGCTGCAATAGTAATACAACACACTTGAAGGTTGACCTACATAAGAAGGTTTTGGGTACGTGTCCAGGGACCTCCCTGAACACATCACCTGCAGACACGCTCACAATCTGGGGGCTGGCTGAGACCATAGGGGGGTCACAGAGCGAAGACCATGTGGGAGGTGCCTGTCTTTCTTTCTTCCTCTCTCTCTCTCTCTCGGTCTTCCTCCTCATGGAAGAAACATAAAAAGAAACTTAAAAAATGCTACTCTGGATTATTTTGGGTAGTAACTTGGTGAAGCATTAAACAAAAAGAGGTTTTGCCTAAGGGCATGTGCACTCTCTGGAGAGAGAGAGGGAAAAAGGTAGTGAAAGGGAAAGTGAGAAATCACTCTCTAGGGGGGATGGCCACTCCACAGTCTCTTCTCCATTCTCCTCCCAGGGTCTTGGGTATGCACACACATGCCTGAAATGATTTTCAAGCCATCAGGTCTGGGACTTGAACTGCTGTCGGCCATGTAGGAATCCAGCGACTTAACTACCATGCCATATGTTGGCATCAAGTATATATTATTTTAATTGAAGTTATTTATAATATGCAAATACATAATTAGCAGAGGTTTTTAAATCCTCATTTTATTTATTTGAACAATTACAGTAATATTTTGAGAGTAATAAGTATTAATTGTTTGCTTTTAGATACATTTATTTTTGTCCCTCAAAGTAATAAGATTATTAAATGAAAAGAGAGAACTTTATCATAGTCATGATGTCCTTATTGAGAGAAAATTATCTATAATCCTAAATGGAAAGCTTATATGGTTATTTTTCAAAGAAATTTCAACCTTGACTTTAATGGCTTTTGTTCAGTATACTATTAGTCATAATATAATGGGGACTTATGCGAAGGTTTGCTTTTTTGTAAATAGTCAAATACAAAATCTCAGTAACAAACATATTTGAGATTTAACAAATTAATATGGGGACATAGGAAACAGAGTGCTTTTATTTGTGAACATGAACATTTACGGGGGATTGAGGAGGTTCTTGTGAAGAGGCATAATTTATTTAAATAATGGGAAATATGTTTTCCTAGTCAATATTGGAAAGCAACTAATTTATCACAATTTAATTTTCTCATCCAGTATGCTGATTCATTCATCGTTTGTTCCCTTCTTCACTCATTTATTGTTATTTTACTTGGGAGGTAAGTAGAGTGTTGAATTCTATAAACAAAAAGTCAATGAGATAATTATGTATCTTGAGTCACAGAGGTGCGAGAAGGAGTATAAAATGAGGCTGGTGAGTCGAAACAGAAATATCACTCAAGACTTGCTGTTCAGGGTAACGATTTTGGTCACTGTGATGAGAGCAATGAAATCTAAGATGCTATAACAATGGGTATAATCATTACTTGAAAATGTCCTCTTTCAATTTTTAAAAATAAAAGCTATCAGTGACTTCTACCTAACAAATAATAATACAGAATACTCTAGCCACTTACAATCAAATGCTACCTTATCTTTGCTATTATGGCAATTTAATAAACTCTACATGTCTCAGTTTTTCCTTTCTAAAATGGAGATAGTACTAAAACCACAGGCAACATTGTATAATGGTAATGAAACAATATTCAATTTGTAAAAAGCTTAACAACATGATACATAGTTAACGTGTATGGTTTACTAAGTATAATATATAGTGTTTTATTCATCCTCTTTCTACAATTTTGATTTATTAATAGATTTCTGAAAAATCTAATCCCTTTCTCAATTTCATTCTTCATCCATATATTATGGTTTCATCTAGTTTGGTGAAACCTCATGTTGGTAATCATGTACTGAGAATTTTGAGCTGTTATTGATCCCTCATAGAATAAGCAGGTAGTAACACAATGTAGACCGCCTTGTCTTACAAAATGAGGACATGAAATCAGACAGATTTTTAACATTTCACCTTGAATTATTTTGTGTTTCATTCCCAAGGTAGAAAACTGAAAAATGAAAACCACTTTGCTTTGGATCCTCAGAAACATATTTTAGTCCAGTCTATCTTAAAAAAAAAAAAATAGTTTCACAGTTAATAGAAATGAAATATTTTTTAATTTGTATAAAGCTGGATTTTATTTCTCAGAAGACATTTAAAAATATGATGACTATTGTTTTTCATGACTTTAAAAATAATTAATATAATTCACTTTTTAAAAGGTGTCATTTTCCTAGAATTCTACTATGTTAGTAGGATTATTCAGAGAAACAACCAGTAGTGTACATAAATATGTATACATGCACAGACACGAGGACACAAACACACCCACACACACACTTACAGAAGTCCCCTGACTTACAACTTAATTTTTTTTGCATATAATTTTCAATGGTGCCAAATAAATATGCATTCAGGAAAAATCATGCTTTGAATGCCCTTACCACCATTCTGATTTTCACTTTTAGTACAGTATTTAATAAATTACTTGAGCTATTAAACACTTAATTTTAAAATAAGTTTTGCTTTAGATGATTTGGTTCTGCTATCGGCTAACGTAAATAGTCCGAGCACATTTTAAAGTAGGCTAAGCTCAACTCAGATGTCTGGTAGGGTTAGGTTTGAAATTCGTTAAATGTATTGAATGCATTTTTAATTTATGATATGAATTTATCAGACAGAGCTCCAGCATATGCCTTGATGGCAGGCATTTGACGTCTGTGTGTGTGTGTGTGTGCACACATGTTTACGTGTGTGTGTATGCATAGAGAAACAGAGATGGAGAGGGACCCCCTCCCCGACAGGGATTTGTCACAATTCGGCCCCAGCCTCGGCCAGCACAGATCTCAGGCCTGCACAGGCAAGCATATAATCTCCTGCCATTTACAGGAAGGCCTCCGGCAACCATCCTGGCACCCCCGACTTCTACCTTGTGAATCAGCATTGCGGAGCCCTGCACCACCACTGACCACCGGCTGGCTCTTTAGTTCCATATATTGACTCAAATGTCAATCTCATCCAGAAACACCCTCACTGACACACTCAGAATAATGCTGATGAAATGTCTGGGTACTCCACGTCCCAGTCAAGTTGACACTAAAACATTAATCATCACATCTACTAAGATAAAAAAACTTTTACTTGGAGCAATAGTGCAAACACAGTTAACTTAAAAATTGACATTGAAATGCATGTGCCGTTTGGCATTTTATGTGATATGATACACATGATTTATATTTTTGCTACTTTTAGTTATACAGATAACAGAAAAATTAACAGTCCAAAACAAGGAAAACATCCACCAGTAGACATAATCGATGCATAATAATTTCTGCTGTCTTTTGCTTAAATAATATGTCCCTGTGGAACGACATAGGTTTCAGCTGGATAGTTGTGGTGGTCGCTGTTTCTTAGCTGAAATTGTCACACAATATAATAATTCTCCATGAGAATATTTCCCATCGCACATGCTCTTCCTATAATACAACTTTCATCCTCTTCCCATCAAGAGATAAGAGTCTATATTCCTTCATTTAAATATGAATAGCAGGCTTTCAATGGGGGCAGATCTTTTATAGCATCTTCATATGAGGCTGCTTCATACAAGGGACAATTCAGAGATATGGAGCGCCAAGGTCAACAAAGGGAGTCCACAGCCACCATGCCCTGAGGCAGTGCACAGTATGGGAGGTGGTGCTGTCCTGGCTGACAAAGCCAGTAGATACCTGTGCCTAGTTCCAGCTCCAAGCACTAGACATCGGAGTGACCCTACCTCCATATGATTCCTGTGCCCAGAGATGGAGCCTCTCAGGTGAAGCTTCTGCTATCATAAGCAGATGGAAACTCCTCCCTCACCCTTCAAATCATGTCCTCAAGTGTCTGTACATACTATAAGATGCTTGCTTTAAACTGAGTCTTCGGGAGTAATTTAATATTTGTAAATAATTAGAGCTGGTTATGAAAATGTGAGTAGGATCTGCCATAACCAAAACCTAAAAAATTGTCTTTGCACCTTCTGGTTTTAGTTAATAAAGCCTAAAGGGAAATTAGAATAGTATTAATGAAACCTAACTGACCCAGTGGGTTCTGTTAGTGAAGCTTAAAAGGAGATTAAGAGAAATGACAGTGAAACTAGAAGAAAGGAGTATTTGTGCAGTACCAGAAAAAGTGGCAACATTCTTACCAGAATTAATTTGCAAAAGAGAAAGCATGCCTAATAAACTCAATGATCTAACAAAGGAGATCTCCAGGCAAATTTTCAAAGATACCACCTGGTCTTTTTTCTTTGCTTTTAAATCAAATGTAAAAGAGATATGAGCTAACAAACACAGAGTAAATATTTAAATAGGGTTTGTAGAGTTCTAAATTAAAACTGCATCATTTTGCCAACTTCTCCAGATGGCAAATCATCCTCAAATTAAGAATTGCTTCCAGGTAAAGATTCAAGCCAAGCTAAAACTACAAGGGCTTACATTAAGACCTTTAAAGAGATCTAAGATGAGGTCTCATACAACCTTTCAGACAAAAAATATCCTCTAAATCATAAATTTATGTATCGCAGATGTTTAATAAGAAATGGGTTTCTAAGAACTTGAAGGACTGCCCCACAATGTTATCATAAGGATATCAAATAGATAGGGGTTATCTTGATGACATGTGTGGAAGTAACTTATCTATAGAGTGTTTTACAAACGGACACATAAGAAAGGGCCTTAAATATTTTTTAGAGGTTAGTTATTTGCTGATGATAATATATATGGTAATACCTCGACTGAATTGACATGCACTGTATTTATGCTAGAAAGAAATATTTTGTACACTGTAAAAATTTTCCAGCTAATATAAATTTAAAAACTAAAATTTTCAAAATAAAAATAAATCGCAAACTAAAATATTAACATCTTTAAAGGAATTCCATAAACATATTTGAAAACATAGTAAAAATTCTTTTAAAAAATCCCTCAAACTTTTCCAACAGAAGAATGCTGAAATAAATACTATGCAGAAAATCATGCGCACCTTCTTATGTGTGGAACAGGGAGTGAGCTAGACGGTGGAACTGGAAGTCTGCTAGTAGACTCAAAGCCCTAGGGAAGAACTCCAGGTCAGTACAAGCGAGCTTCGGCCTCAATGATATGCATTCCCAAGTGTATTTCTGAATAACTGTAGACAGTTAGCTGTGCTGTGACTACTGATTTTCTCATTTTATACTGGGAGTATCTATCAGGATTCCCAGTGCCCACACCACCATAGCATCATGACTGTGGTAGAGCAGAGAGTTAATTTTTTTCTTCATGTTTTATGACTAGTTTCATCACCTCCTGGGTCCTATTCTTGCACATTTATTACCTGAATTACTACAGGGTCTCCAGGTCCTTCCCCTGCTCCATAATTGTCTTTATTTAAAAAAAGAAAGAAAGAAAGTGATTTTTTTTTTCTTTTTTTCGAGAGGTTTTTGCTATAGGGCACGTGCACTCGCAAGACAGACAGAGACAGAGATGCAGAAAGCGAGAAATCACCCCCCAGGGGGGATGGCCATGCCACAATCCCTTCTCCTCCATTCTCCTCTTGGAATCTTGGGCATGCATGTACACGTACCCGGTGTGAGTTTTAAGCCACCGGGTCCAGGACTTGAACCGTGGTCGACTACATGGGAGTCCAGAGACATAGCCATTATGCAACTGCTGATCCCAAGAAAGTGATTTTTTAACATGCAAGTCAGATAATGACATCTTTTTGCCCCAAATCTTGCAACAGCTGCATATTCACACACACACACACGTCTACATACACATATATGCATACACATGTATGTATACAGTGTGTGTGTGTATATATAGTGTGTGTGTGTATATATATAGTGTTATAGTGTGTGTGTGTATATATATATATATATATATAGTGTTATATGTGTGTATATATATGTGTATACACACACACACACACACACACGCACACACATATATCCACAGAATGAAATGCAGGCCTTATAGTGACCAGAATACCATGATACCATGTATCTTCTAAAGCACAAGAAATTGAATGATTGGTCCTCCTATTTCTCTATATATAATAGAAGAAGAAACTCATACTCTTAGTTGTGTAACTTTGTAATGCTCCCATGTGCATTAAAAGTCTTTCTCTCTCCTACTGCTGTGAGACTCAGCTACTTGACTGTCTTTGGCCAATGGAACATGAGTATGACCTGAATAAGGCCTAAAATGTGTTTCCGAGGTCTGGCTTACCATCTACCATTTTCCGTGAGGGAAAAGTTCTGAAGAGAGACTAAAGGAGCAGATCCATTGATAGATCCATTTTACAGACAGGAGTCACGTCTGTGCAACCCACAACCAGAAGGGGAAAAGCCAGCCCAACAACTCCCAAATAAGATCCGCTGAACCTCAGGAAACTTGCAAACTCTTGAGTAAGAAAATACATCTTTACGGTGAAAAAGATATCTACATACCTGCTTCCTCATTGAAATTATACACATTTTCACAAATAATAGCTCAACTTCCTTCTTGTATTTTTAAACACGTTGTCTTTTTCTTTATAGCATTTATTCATGACAAATGGGATATTTATTGCTAATTTCTTTCATTGCCTGGTTTCTTCCCTCAAAAATATAATCTCTGCATAAAACTAAGAGTATGCTTAGCTTTTACTGGCTTATTCACAGAATCTAGACTATACTACCTGGATCACAGTAAGTTCTCAACATATTTTGAACAAAAGTAAATCAAATACATAAGTACTTGACAGTATGTTAATTTAGTAGAGATTTTTATCTATGTTTCTGTCCAGAATAACCATATACTTTTGGGGGAAATAAAAACAAAAACAACTATGAATGTTGACCTATGTAAACTAGAAGACTATTAGGAGTGTAAAAGATTCATGATTTTTTCTGATGTGATGTGATGTCTGCTGAGATGACAATAGTGTTAACACACAATGCAATATAGAGGATGTTTGTACAAGATTTAGTTTGTAGTTTTTCAGAGAAAATTAGCTCCAGAAATAGTCAAAGGACCTCATTTGAGTTTAGCTTTACTACCTGGTAAGCCCATGACATGGACACTAGAGACAAGGTTTTTTTGTTTTGCTCTGTTTTGTTTATTTTTCAGAAATTTTTGCTAAAGGACACATGTACTCACTGGAGAGGTAGAGACAGAGAGACAGAGAGCTAGAAATCTCCCCACAGGGTGAATGATCATGCCTCAATTTCTTTTCCTCTAGTCTCCTTTAATGGTCTTGGGCACACAAGAACAAGCACCCCATGTGAATTTTAAGTTGCTAGGTCTGGGACTGGAACTGTGGTGTACTGCGTGGGAATCTAGTAACACAACCATTACTCTATCTGCTGGACCTGAGACAAGGTTTGAATGCAATGAAGATTGCATGAGGTTTCTCTTGATTGTCAATGATAAAACACTTAATCACTAGTTCAATTCTGGTTTAATATTAGGGAAAATTTTGTTCTATTATAATACTTTTGATAAAACAATAATACTGGTTAATACTCACATGGTAACAATGCTTTATTATTTTAATAAATGTTCTATACATTATTTTATTATTTTTTTAAATTTGAAATTACTTTATAATACAATTTTAATTGAATATAATTTATACACAATAAAGAAATTATTGTGGGTATTTTATTTAAAATCTTTTATAGAATTTAATAATGTATTTTTTTCCCCATAATAATACTCAAGGCAAAAATATCTCAAAGTTCTGACATCCGGTTAAATTAAATCCATATAATAAGTTAGCAAATTCTTTACTCATTAAACTGCATGTTTTTTTTTCCCTTAGAATTAATTATTCTAGTAAACTTTAATTTACATAAAGCAAAAAGAATAAATTTCTACTATAAAGTGTGTTCTATTTTCAGGGATATATAAAATATGTAATATATTCTCATATACCAAGAAATCTAACATTTCACACCTAAAATTCCCCTGTCTTTCCTAAACAAGATTCAGAAGGGAACATCACAGTGGTATGGCAGTAATCTTTATATATATGGTAATTATAAGTTTGCCTTATATTGCAAGATTACCTTCCCTTATGCTTTGGTGAAGAGCTGGATTACGCATGCACCCATGTGTCATACCCTACTTCCTCCACGCCAGAGATGGACATTGGATTTTAATTATAATACATATTAACTAATGTACTTGAACACTTTACTTTAGGTTTTATTTTAAAAAATGATTACATATGCATTTCCTACAGTATAAAGTTATGTCTTACAGAGTAAAGTAAGCATAATTAAATCTGGGAATTTTAGCACACTAGCTATTAATATTGATAAAAAAATGCTTTACCTTCATAATGTCTATTTCACTTATACATAAGTAATATTGGTGACTTGCAAATGTTTTGTTAATTAAATGAATTGAGAAGTATGAATTTTATAAAGAGCATTAGGTTTCAAACATTCATAGTTATAATTATGCAATCACTGTATTTTTAAAAATATGATCATAGCAATATATTTTCAGCCTTCAATTTAATTAATATTTGGAGTTCTCTAACTACAATCTTTTTTATGTCTTAGAGTGCTCTAATTGCTATTGACACTAAGGTTCTTAGGACATTTTATTTGTTCCTAATAACACAATTTTAGTCAGTAAATATTTATTTTAAATATTTTAATAGTATATTAAACATAAAAAAATGGCAAGTAATTACTATGGAAAGTCAAATCTCAAGACATTACCCTTGTTTAGGAGGATAAACATCTGTTGCTCTAGTTAACTATAGACTCTGATCATAAACAATGGTACAGAAAATAAAAATAAGTCAAGGGAAAATAGATTACAGGGAATTCCTATTGTCAGAAGAAAATATTTTAACAAATTTAGTCTAAAGATGCAATTGACTATTTTTTTTATTTTAGAGAGAGATTTTTGCTATAGGGCACATGTGCTCTCCAGAGAGATAGAAAGCAAGAAATCACCCTCTGGGAGGATGGCCACGCTGCAATCCCTTCTGCTCCACTCTCCTTTTGGGATCTTAGGTATGCACACACAAAGCACCCAGTATGTTTTAAGCCACTGGGTCCGGGACTTGAACCATGGTCAACTACATGGGAATCCAGTGATATAACCATTACGCCACTTGCTGGTCCCAAGCAAGTGCCTTTTTCTTAACAGTTCTGGAACCATGCAGCATCTTTTTTGTATAGAACAGAGTGAGTGTTCAAATGAACCAATCAGAGGAGGTTGGCTTATAGGCAGAAAAGGGCAATGAAAGAAGAAATAAAGGAAAAAAGTCATCATTTTTGGTTACTTTCTTTAAAGAGTTAAAACAGGATTTTTTTGCACACGGAAGCCTCATCACCTAGAAATTCCTGCAACTCTCTAAATGGGAATAATGACTAGCCCACAGAGGGATTATCTATCTCCCTGTGGTCACCAGGGAGAGACAAAGGGAATGAGCGAGGAAAACTGAAAAACCACCCATCCCAGGTGGTATGGCATGGACAATCCCTTCTCCCCATTCTCCTGTAGGGATTTTGGGTATGTCTGCACATGTGCCCAGCATTATTTTCAAGCCACTGGATCCAGAACTGGAATCAATGTGTCAGTCATGTGGGATCATACTCCTTAACCTCCATGTCACCTGCTGAGGCCTTATTTATTTATTTTTTTATGACCCATTTTAAAGTTCAATTGATTACATGACATTTACTATGGCAACTCTATTCTAGTTTGCTCTGGTCTTTTGGGGCCTAATACAAGAGCTCATTCTGAAGCAATGATAGCCCAGAAATTTGAGTTTGTCATAATTGTCTATCTATTAAAAGAAGAAATCTGTTATTTGGAGGAAAAACACCATGGCTTGTTGTACTTTCACCATTAAAGTATTTAATTATTCTTCCTAGACTTTGTCTTATCTTTCCATGAACAAAAGTGATTTTTTTAAAGAAAATTAAAATATCCTTACTTAAGGATATGCATATAACAATTTTGATAATTTTGTTTGGAACTTATATTTGGAAATATTTGAGACTTTAGAAGTTACAACAGAGAGCTAGAAAAAAATCACCATTATTATTTTATAATTCCAATTGTTGAAAATAATTAGCAATTAGAAATATTGAGAAAATATAATTAGAAATAAATTATTTTGCCAAACTAGAAAACCTGACCACAAAAGTAGAAGAAGATAAAGCAATTTTATTATTCCATAAGCACTAAAACAAAGTGTGATGGGCATTTACTAAGCAACTGCAAAGAGAAAAAGCTCAGCCTTTTGCATAATTCTGCAGATACAATCCATTGCTTACATGCTCTCAAGATAAACAGTACCTAGTTCTCAAGCACAGGACATGACAGCATCATTTGTCATTCATAGTTCACCCTAAAATCACTTGGTCTTTGAGGAGACTATCTGTGTAAATAAATTGTCTTTTGCCTTTTTTTTTTAATAAACTCATTTGTATGATATTTTTATGAGCTAGACTTGCAAATTGGAGCAAGGTGGTCCCACAAATATTAGGTTCCTACCTTCCCACAGGAACTGGAGAAGAATGGTGCTGTCTTCCTAGATGATTGCACTTTCAATAAATGGTCTCACATCCTTAAGTACCATTCAGGGGTATTGGAGTAGCAGATGGTGTAATGATTACGTCTCTGGACTCTCACATAGTCAATCGTGGTCAAGTCCTGGACCTAGTGGCTTACAACTCACACCAGGTGCATGTGCATGCATGCCCATAATCCTGGGAAGAAAATGGAGGAGAAGGAATTGCAGCATGGCCATCCCCCCTTGGGGGGTGATTTCTCACTTACTGTCTCTCTGTCTCTGTCTCCATGGTGAGCACGTATGTCTTAGAGCAAAAATCTCTCTCAAAAAAAAAAATGTTCAGGGGTCAAAAAGTTGGCATGAGGGGAGCCAGCAGTTAGCGTAATGGCTGCATCGCTGGGCTCCCACGTAGTTAAATGCGGTTCGCGTCCCGGATCTGGTAGCTTAAAACTCACACTGGTTGCATGTGCATGTGTGCCCAAAATTCCGACAGGAGAATGGAGGAGAAGGGATTGTGGCGTGATCATCTCCCCTGGGGGGTGATTTCTCGCTTTCTGTCTCTATGTCTCTGTCTGTCTGTCTGGCGAGCGCACGCGCCCTATAGCGAAACTTTCTCCAAAAAAAAAAGAAAAAAAAAAAGTTGGCATGAGGGTTATTTAGCATTTATAAATGTTTCATGTATTTCAAAGAAGCAGAAGAACTTTTAAGTTTTCTGAAGTAAATCTTCTTAAGAAAGGGAGCAAGACAAGTTTCTTTTCTTTTTATTTATTTATTTATGTATTTATTATTTTTTAGGTTTTATCTGATTATTTTTTTCATGAGTGACAGAGATATATATAGAGAGAGATACAGAGAGACAGTACTCCAACAGGGTCCTGAAACCATGATCCACCTCAAAACTCACCCACCCTCAGATCATAGGCACATGCACCTGGCATACTCACGGGGGTCTCCAGAGACAAACCCAGAGCTTTCCTTTGTGGTGAACCTTGCAGAGGTTCACGTCCTACTGTTGCACCACTGCCCAGTCCCTTAACTTTCCAGTAAGGACATCAATACATATATATATACGTATATATGTTATATATAGCTTTCCAGTAAGGGGCGTCAATACATATACATGTACGTAGGCCCATATGTCTGGTGTGAGTTTAGAACTGCTAGGTCCAGGTTCTAACCATGGTTGGCCATGTGGGAGTCCAGTACCACAACTACTACACTACCTGCAGGCCCATATAGGTGTATATATATACACACACACACACACACACACACACACATGCACACACACACATATATACACATGCACATGTATATATATATATACACAATATGTATATATACACACACATATATACACATGCACATGTATATATATATATATACACAATATGTATATATACACACACATATATACACATATATATATATATATGTATTTTTGCTTTACTTTTTTATTTTTTCTTTAAAGAGATTTTCACTAGTGCATGCTCTCATGGGAGAGAGAGATAGCAAGAAATCAATCCCCCCAGGGGGATGGCCACACCACAATGCATTCTCTTTTATTGTCCTCTCAGGATTTGGGGCACACATGCAGATGCACCTGGTGTGAATTTTAAGCTGCTGAATCCCAGACTCAAATTATGATCAACTATGTAGGAATCTAGTGACATAATCATTATGTCACCTGATGGTTCCTTTTTATTCCTTTTTTATTTTGCATTTACCTTTCTAGATCAAGATAAGGAATTCCTGTTAACTTATTGAAAATTTATATTTGTAATTGTTTTATAACATCAGAATTGAACATGTAAAATAATGTAAATCAACAACTTTCTCCCAATTTGAGATTAGTGAATTATGTTTAGTTTTTGACACTCTGTCTCTTGGTCTCCTTAATGTCTCTGTATCTCAGTGCTTCAGTATCTGTTGTTCTCTCGATCTTATTTTACTTTTTCTTCAGCTTTCTAAAATTTAATACTAATACCTACTGAATAGTTTTTGATAATCACATGTATACACACATGTATGTGTACATATGTATTCATGCAATTTTTTCTTTTATTTTTTTTGGAGAGGTTTTTGCTATAAGGCACGTGTGCTCGCCAGACAGACAGAGAGAGACAGAGAGACAGAAAGCGAGAAATCATCCCCCAGGGGGGATGGCCATGCCGCAATCCCTTCTCCTCTATTCTCCTCTCGGGATCTTGGGCATGCACACACACACACCCGGCGTGAGTTTTAAGCCACCAGGTCTAGGATGTGAACCGCGGTCGATTACATGGGAGTCCAGCGACATAGCCATTATGCTAACTGCTGGCCCCTGTATTTATGTAATTTTTAAAGTATATATACATTTATTTATATGTGTGTGTGTGTGTGTATAGATATACACACATTTTTCCCTCCTAAACCACCACCTGTTAGACCTCTTCACTTAGACTGATCTTTGATAATAGCGCTTAATAAAATTACAGAAAATGTTTTCAATAATTAAAATAATAGTGCATATATGGGCCAGCAGGTAGTGTAGTAGTTGTGGTACTGGACTCCCACTTGGCCAACCATGGTTAGAACCTGGACCTATTAGCTCTAAACTCACACCAGACACGTGGGCCTGTATGCTCAAAATCCTTAGAGGAGGATGGAGGAAAAGGGATTGCAGCATGACCATCTCCCTGGAGGTTGAGTTCTCAGTTTTTCTCTCTCTTGTGTCTGTCTTGTTTTGTGCCCTATAGCAAAAATCTCTGTAAAAAAATTGATTAAAAAAAGAATAGTGCATAATTATCCTAGAAAATTTAGACAAATCAAAAGTTTGATAAAGGCAACGATATTTACTTGAGATCACATTATGTAAAGACAAACACATCAAACTATTAATGAATTTATTTAAATATAAATATATAAAGATGATATATTCTAATCTAGTTTAGATTTAGGCATATGGCATATTTATGTATACATAATACATGTAGTTCCAAATATATATGTTAAGCATTAATATATAATTTTATTATCAATACAAATAAACAGATACAGGCATATGTTTCCTTTTCTACAATTTTCTTAGAGATTTTTGCTATAGAACATGTGCTCTTGCCACAGAAACAGAATGTAAGAAATCACTGACTCCCCCCCACCCCAGGTAGGATGGCCATGTTGCAATCCTTTCTCCTCCACTCACTTCGTGGGATTTTGGGCATGCATGCACATGGGCCTGGAGTGAGTCTCAAGCTAGCTGGGCCCAGGACTTGAACTGCAACCCATAACATGGGAGTTCAGCACTCCAACCATAATGCTACTTGCTGGTCCCATACTTTCATACACACACACACACACACACACACACACACACACATGTATTGCTGAAGATGTGAAAAGATATAAAAGAGTACATATTTGTAATAAAATTTGAATTATATTGCATATAGTTTTGATACCAAAGTATTAAACTGACTATATAATGCATTCGTATCTAACTACATTAAAATAATGGGACCAACAGGTGGTGTAATGGTTCTGTTGCTTGACTCCCATGTAGTCAAATGTGGTTCAAGTCTCAGATCCAGTAGTTTGAACCTCACATTTAGCACATGTGCGCGTGCGCCCAAGATCCCAAGAGGAGAATGAAGGAGAAAGGATTGCAGCGTGGTCATCTGCCTTTGGAAGGTGATTTCTCGCTGTCTCTCGGTCTCTCTCTGTCTCTCTGGTGAGTTCATGCACCCTATAACAGAAATATCTCTCAAAATAATAATAATAATAATAATAATAATTAATTTCTCCCTGTGCTAACCGTAACAAAACTATAGTAATGAGCGCAATAGTACACAGCACGATGCTGGCATAGATACAGATTTGTAGACTAATGAAGTAGAATAGAGAGCCCAGAAATACATGATTAACAATTTTCAACACGGACTTTTAGCATATATAAAGAGGAAAGAATAGTTTTTTCAACAAGATGTTGCGAAAACTCTATATTCACATAAAAAATAATAAAATTGGTCTCCCTCGTATACCGTACACACAAATCAGCTCAAAATAAATTGAATACTTAAACATAGGTCTGAAACTGTGAAACTCCTAAAAGAAAATATTCAGGGAAAGTTTCTTAATATTATTCCTAGCAATTATTTTCAGCAATGATGCTTAAAACATAGGCAAGAAATGCAAACATTGGTAAATGAACTACAGCAAGCTTCTGCATGACAAAGGACACAATCAAGAAAATGAAAAATAAGATACCTAGGAATAAACCTACCAAAGAGGTGAAAGATCTATACAAGGAAAACTGGGGGAAACAAAAACAATAAAAATTAGTATTATACAAACAAATGGAAAAATATCTTGTGTTCCTGGATTGGTAGAATCAACATAATCAAAATGTCAGTCCTACCCAAATTAATTAGCATAGTCAGTGAGATACTGATTAAATTATGGGGGGAGATTCTTCACAGAAATATAAAAAAAAGTCATAAATTTTGTCTGGAATTAGAAAGACCCTGTACTGTCAAGATAATACTGTGCAAAAATGATAAAGTAGAGGCATACCACTACTCACCTTCAAAATATCTAACAAAGGTGTGATAATCAAAACAGCATAGTACTGACACAAAAATAGACACAGAGGGACCAAAAGTTAACGTAATGGCTATGTCGCTGGACTCCAACGTAGTCGACCGTGGTTCAAGTCCTGGACCCAGTGGCTTAAAATCACGCTGGGCGCGTGTGCGTGCGTGCCCAAGATCCCGAGAGGAGAATGAAGAAGGGATTGCGGCATGGCCATCCCCCTGGGGGGTGATTTCCTGCTTTCTGTCTCTATGTCTCTCTCTGTCTGTTTGGCGAGTGCATGCGCCCTATAGCAAAAACCTCTCCAAAAAAAAAAAATAGACACAGAGACTGATAGAACAAAATAGTGGACCCCAAAATAATCACACAATAAATAAATAAAGCATACAATAAAGAAATCATACAGGGCACCTCGTCACTCATGTGTTCTGATGGAGAAGTATAAGCAGATAACCTTTAGATGACTTCTAATACAATATCCGTTTGGCAACCCACAGATCAAGGGGTTATTTCAACTATTAAGTTTTATTATTTTAGAAATAACATCTTGTAAAGGTGTAGTGACCATGGAAAGTGATTTTTCTACTGATTTGGGAAGAGTAAGGATAACCTTTTGGGAAGGATTTGCCATTCTGGATGCCATTAGGAACACATATGAGTCACAGAAAGAGGTCAAGATACCAATATTCACAGAAGTTGGGAAGAAGATGATTCCAACCCCTGGGATGACACTGAGCGGTTCAAAAGCTACAGAGGAGAAGGTGGCTGGAGATGTGTTGTCAATAGCACAAAAACTGTTACAGAATCAGAAGTGAGCCTGAAAATACGACTGGGGTTGCTGCAATTGTCTAAACAAACTTGTATAGATGAAGAATTTCCTCTTATGAAGAACCAAAGAAAGTGATGTCTTCAGACGAATTTGCTCCTGGTGACAATGCTGTGAATGTTGTTGAGATAACAACAAAGTCTTAAGAACACTATATAAATTTAGCCGATAAAGGTGTGATAGGGTTTGAGAGTATATGGACTCCAATTTTGAAGATCTGCTGCAAGTATAATACTATCAAACAGTTTTACATGCTACATAGCAATCTCTTATGAATGAAACAGTCAACTGAAGTAACAAACTTCATTGCTTTATTTTTATAAATTTTCACAGCAATTGAAAAGTTCAGCAGCCATCACCTTAATGAGTTAGCAGCCATGAATATCAAGCCAAGACCCTCCACCAGCAAAGTTACTGTTTGCTGAAGGCTTAGATAATTGTTTGCATTTTTAACAATAGATTATTTATTAATTATGCTACACACATTTTCAGACATAGGCTATTGTATACTTAACAGACCAAGGTATAGTGAAATACAACTTTCAGATGCACTAAGAAACTAAAATAACTGTGACTCACTTTATTGGAATATTAACTTTATTACGGTGGTCTGGAACAGAACCTGGAATGTCTGCTTGTAGTTGAAACCTTTAGAGTGGAAAATAGAGTGGTGGTTGCCAGGGAGTGGAAAGAAGGGAAAATGGAAGTTTTCAGTTTGTTCACTGAAAAACTTGATAGTAGAGTGCATTTCAGGTTATGTTTTCCTACCCGCAGAGAAAAATAGCAAAGCAATGAAGGGAACTTTTAGATGTTGATGTTATCACATGTTGATGCATATGTCCAAACCCATCAAATTATTTTTATTAACCCTATGAAGTTACTTTCTATATATACCTCACAAAGACTGCATTTAAAAATGTTAAATTTTAATAAGATTTGTTCAATTTATATATGCTGATATAAAATGTTTTTTGATATAGTATTAGATAATTCTGAGATTTTTCTTGTTCTTAGAAAATACGTTTTGAGATGATTTTACAATGATCAAAGAAAATGGAAATTTGGTTAATTCATCTAAGGTAAACTAAAATAAATACATAACAATTTGAAAATAATCTAAATATAATTTTTATATTGACTCATAAAAGTTTAACTCAGGCTACCCAGTGGTGTGTGGGTTAAAGCAGCTGGATCCCACTTGACTATTCCTGCAGTTAGACTGCAAAGTGAAGTATACAATGATACATAGTATGGTCAAAGGCATACAAAAACTCAGGCACTTTCAAAGTAATGGTGAAGCTTAAACTGATACAAACTTTCTATTTTAAATATATTTTGAAAATATTTTAAAATATGAGGCTTCCATTCTTGCTTATTTGATTATGTAATGTTTTACCTAAGAGTCTATTTAGAATTTATTTATTTATTTTTTGGAGAGTTTTTTTTTTGTTTTTTTGTTTTTGTTTTTGTTTTTTTTGATATAGCAGGCATGCGCTACCAGACAGATAGAGAGAGACAGAGAGACAGAAAGCGAGAAATCACCCCCCAGGGGGGATGGCCACACCACAATCCCTTCTCCTCCATTCTCCTCTTGGGATCTTAGACACACACGCACACACGCCCAGCGTGAGTTTTAAGCCACCGAGTCCAGGACTTGAACCCTGTTGACTACATGGGAGTCCAGTGACAGCCATTACGTTAACTGCTGGTCCCTATTTAGAATTTTCATCTGCTAGCATTTTTTATTTTTTTAAAGATAAGGCCTTGTCATGTTTTGATTCTCCTTTCTCAGTCTGCCAGCTGGGACTGCAGGTCCTTACCACCATAGGAGACTCATATATTTTTTTAAATTATTTATTTAATTTTATTTATTTATTCATTTATTTCTATTTAACTTGAGAGAGACAGATAGAAAGTGAGAAAGCAAACAACCAGTTCTGGGACTCGAACCTTGGTTGTCCATGTGGGTTTGTCCAGCGCCTTAACCACCATGCCACCTGCTGGTCCCAGGAAGCTCGTTTTTAAGACAGGATAATCCTGTGTTGCTCAGGTCAGTCTCAAGCTCACGATTCTCCTGCCTCAGACTCCAGGAGTTTCTGAGATGATAAACACAGTCCATAGCACCCAGCCTTTAGACAGGACCAGGAATCCAATCCTGACCTCCCATGGATTCTCAACCTGAGAAGAGCAGCATCATAGTAGCTCATGCCCCTGGGGCTGACCAGTCCTCATTTTGAGTTGAGACTCTGCTGGAGCCCAGAGAGCAAGCTGTCTCTGAGTGCTATCTCCTAGCGACTTGCTGGACATATTTCACTGTGTCCTCAGAAACTGATAATCTGTCTCTTGAGACATCTCCTATGTACCTAATCACTTCTCTTTTCTAAATTCCCTTCTTTCCTCTAGTAGAAACTCTCATCCAAGAGCATTGTTGCTGCTGCTTCTGTTTCTGGAATAACTTACAATTTCTTCCCAAATACATTTGAAGCAAATGTGAGGATGATACTTTTCTTAAAAAACAAACAGGAATTCAGACCACAACTCTGTGATTTATCCATAAGAAAACAAACAAACAAATAAAAACTAAATTTTAAAAGATAAACAAATACCAGGCTACAACTCTGTGATTTATTCATAAGACCAAAAGAAAACAAACAATAAAACAACAAAATTTCTCAAAGACAGTTTTCATACTCATTGTCAACAATTCCTTCATCACAGATGTCTAGAAAGATGAACTTAAATTACCTTCTTGTTTTTACCATTCCATAAATGCCACTTTTATCAAGTTACCAACAAACTTTTTTTTTTTTTTTTCAAATACTGTTATATGCGTTATTTTTCACCCAACATCTTTTGGCATGATGATCACTGATTTTTGAAAAGTTTTTTTTTTTTTTCCAAAACTTTTTGGAGACTATAATATTCTGATTTCCCTGCTACATTACTGTTTTTCTTAACACTTTTGTAAACTCTCAGCTTCTTTTTGTCTTGTAAATGGTAGTGTAGCATAATGTTATCCTTCACCCCCTTCATTGACATTATTATAATTCCTTTTGGCCTCTCCTTCTCATCCTCTGGCTTTAGGTGTCCACTACTTACTGACTTTAAACTGGCTTAACAGTGCTCTGGCTGCTCTGTGCAGTAGGAAGCAAGGGGTGCAATCAGTGATCAGTCACCTGTCAGTTCAGCAGAAGAAGGTTTGCAGGAGATAGAATAACAATGAGTGTGGGAAAGTGTTAAGATTCTTTTTTTAAGAAGTTTATTTGTTTATTTCTTCCATGGGATAGGGAGAGAGTGAGATAACGAGAATGAACTCCCTAATGGGGTTCCTGATGGCATGATCCACCCCCAGTTTAAGTCAGCTCTGGATGATGGATAAATGTATGCACATGGCTTCTGGATTAACTCAGAAACCTTTCCAGGTGGATCTGCCTCCAAGTGTGCTGTACTTCACCACTGCTCCACCATCTAGTCAACATGCTTGATGTTTTGGAGGTGATGCCCACGAATCTCCTGGATTAGTTACATCTTGGTTATGAGAGAAAACAAGGATTTAAGAATAATTTTTACCCGGTCACCTGAGTAATAAAGTGCATCATTTACTAAGAAGAAAAAAAATGAGTAAAGAGAAATTAATTGGATTGGATTGTTGGTATCACAAACTCTGCTTTGAATTTTCTTTTCTTTTTCTTTTTTTAAAATAATTATTTATTTTTAGTTGTATTTATTCATTTACTTATTTTATTTTGATCTGAGAGAGACAGAGAGAAAGAGCGAAAGTGAGAAAGCAAGCCACCAGGTCCAGGACTTGAACCGTGGTCGGCCATGTGGGAATGTCCAGAGCCTTAACCACCACAGCACCTGCTGGTTCCAAAAGCCATGCACTCGCCGAGAGAGACAGAGAGTGAGAGTGAGATAAACTCGATGCCGCAATCCTCCAGCCTCCATAGGTTTTTGCCATAGGGTGGACGGCACCACACCCGGCTTTGAGTTTTCCTAAAGGTATGTCTGGAAGCATTTGAGGACTCAGTTGAAATTCAGTTAAATTAGAAAATATAAGGCAAGAAGTGGTGAGATGATATAAATTACTTGAGTAATTTCATTGTAAATGGAATAAAAATAGGATAACAACAGATTAAGAGGAACTGAGGGTCAAGATATTTTGCTTTTTTAATTAATTCTATCAGTTAGAGTTCTTATTTATAAGTATTGAAAATAACTGGATTATTATGCAAGTTAATATATAAATAGATAAACAAATGTATGAAAATAAGTATAGATATGATGAGTGTTTAAATCACAGCCATGCCATTCACAGTTACATATATAGATTTTTAAATATTTTCTTAGAATTATTTTTTCCATCCCTAAAATAAAGGGCATTTTTTAAAGGACCTAGTATTTACCATGTAAAGTTCTCTAATTTTAAGATTCTCTGAGGCCAATTTTGAGAACAACATGCCAGAAATTAATATATATGAGCTCAATATTTTTTCCTTAAAGATTGAATTAGAGTTCTACAAGAGGTAACACATTTTCATATTAGATTTTTTTTTTATTTCTTCTGACATTTATGTATTTAAAACACATTTATTTAAAAATGACCAGCACTTGGTGTAATGGCTATGTCACTGGACTCCCATGTAGTCTTCCACGGTTTGAGTCCTGGACCTGGTCGCTTAAACTCACTCCAGGTGCGTGTGCGTGCATGCCCATGATCCCGAGAGGAAAATGGAGGAGAAGGGATTGTGGTGTGGCCACCCCCCATGGTGGGCTGGGGGGTGATTTTCCCTGTCTCTCTCTCTTTCTGGAGAGCACACGCACCCTATAGCAAAAACCTAAAAAAAAAAAAATTAAAAATTAAAAAATGAGAACACATTATATATATATATATATATATATGGGGATAAGAAGACACTTAATGTTTTGTGTCCCATTTTTCTAATATTAAAAATGGGAATAATTATAAAGCATACTTTATTATGTGAACAAAATGCTTCTAGTCATAAATTAACCATAAATTTACCTATTTTTGTTATTTGCTATTTGAAATATTAGTATGAAATTTAGCTCTATTATTCACATGTACTCATCAAACGAACATTCCAAGTAGTACA
This sequence comes from Tupaia belangeri chinensis, assembly GCF_000334495.1. Lineage (NCBI taxonomy): Eukaryota > Metazoa > Chordata > Mammalia > Scandentia > Tupaiidae > Tupaia > Tupaia belangeri. The sequence continues at coordinate 94,196 of NW_006199495.1, forward strand.
AGGTGAGCCTGAGTTTGTTTCTGCATACCATGTGAACTTGATCATCTATTAGAAAGACAAATTTCTACTGCCTGACCCAGGAAAATGTCTACTTTGTCTCCTGCTTTAAATCTTACCAGCTTGTTTATCTTTTTCTACAATACTGTATTCTGCTCCACTGAAGTGGGGCTCCTAATACCACAGCATAATTAGAGAGAGAGAAAGATTTATTGAGGAAAAAAATATAGATAGAAAAAATCTGTAAAAACTAAAGTTTCTCTTCCCACCATAGTGATGTTGCTGAAGCATATAATTAAAAAGGGGAAAAAATGAAGACAGAAGAAGACCATCAGTCTTCCAATGGAAAAAATGATACTTAGTGAATTTAAGTGTTTTCTTTTGAGAAAATGAATTCCACCATAGGACTGTCAATCGAATCACACTGAACATAAAATCATACAATTGTACATTAGTTAAATATTAACATTAATTCCTGGAGCCCTGTGTGTTAGCAAAGATTACAACTGAAGCAGAAAAAAAGGAAGTGATGATGTCTAGATTTGGCAAAAGTTATTTAATGTTGAAATCTCATCAGGTGGTTAGCAAATTATCAGATCACTTTATATTTCTTCATAATTTGCTTTGTGAATTATTTCTTAACAAAGCTGTCTGACAGCATTAATACTCAGTGATTAATCAGCTCTTATATGGGTTAGTTTTCTTGCCTTATAAAAACAGTATAATTAAGTGGTATGTTATGCTTCTGTTCTCTCCTAATTACTATATACTCTTTGAGACTAAGCTCGTAAATCCATAAAATGATTACTCATTCGCCCAGTAACTATTGCCCAGATTGCTGACCTAGTATTTCTCAAGGAATAAGCAGTTGTGCAAAGTCCAGTCTCAATTAAGTGTGACAAGGACTCCCTCAGGAAGCAGCACCAGCATACCGTGAACACAGAAACTGTTCCAAATGGGATGCAGCCAGGATCGACGATGTTTGAGGATCGACAATGTTTGAGGATCAGATCTGGGAGAGGAGAGCAGAGCTGCTGTAGATAAGTCCATTTCCTGTACAAGAAAACATTTTTCCACAAATAGAAATATTGATATGTATGGCTATTCATTTGAAAGATACTTTAGGGTATTTTAAATTTGATGAAATAGCATTTCCAATTCACTTAAACAGTAGCTTAAAGTTTATCTCCTATATACACACTCAAATGCAGGCAATGAACATCATTGTGAAAAACAATAAAGACGTTAAAACAGTAAAAAGTATGTTAAAATTTAGAGCAATAATCTGACATTGCCTAGTTCTACTAACCCAGAATTTCTGATATCACTAAACTACAAATACCTGTTCTGTATTTCTTTGCCATATATTTTAGTCTTATTCATTGTTCTCTATGTCAGTTCCATCTAACTTGTTCAGGCCAGATTGTCTACAGCCATCTCAAAACCTGTCTCATTGATCAGAATTTCCATTATTCAAATTATCATGTAAAACACTACCTCAAAATTCATATAAATATTTCACTCGTAGTACACAAAATGATCATTTAAAATTTTAATTTTTTAAAAAATTTTTCTGCCATAGAGTAAGAGCACTTACCAGAAGAAGACATGGATACAGGGAAAGGGAGAAATCACCCCTAGGGGGAATGGCCACATTGCAATCCATTCTCCTTCACTTTCTTCCTGTGATTTTTGTGCATGTGCACACATGTGCCTGGCATGATTTTCAAGCCTCCAGATCTGGAACTCAAACTGTGGTCTGCCCTACGGGAATCCAGCACCTTAATCACCATGTCACTTACTAGCCCCCAAATTTTATAACTCTTTCTGTAATTGTAAAAGTTATTTTACTGAGGACCAGCAGTTAGAGTAATGGCTATGTCGCTGGACTCCCACGTAGTTGACCGCGGTTCAAGTTCTGGACCCGGTGACTTAAACTCACGCCGGGCGCGTGTGCCTGCATGCCCAAGATACTGAGAGGAGAATGGAGGAGAAGGGATTGCAGCATGGCCATCCCCCCAGGGGGTGATTTCTCACTTTCTATCTCTCTGTCTCTCTCTGCCTGTCTGGCGAGCACACGCGCCCTGTAGCAAAAACTTCTCAAACTATTTTACTGTAATTTTAGTTTTGAAAATATCATATTCAAATTCTCTACTATTAAAATTTAGGATCATCATGCCAGAGTGTGTCCTAGTGGTTAAGGAGCCAGACCAACATGGCTGACTGTGCAATTAGATTACAATTCAGAAGCTTGAAAAGCACACTAATCACTTGTGTGTGCGTTCCCCAAATCCCAACAAGATAGAGAAATAGAAGATAAGCGTGACCACACTCCATTGGGTGATGTTTCATCTTCAGTCCCTGTTTCTCTGAGTTAATGTACTTTCTGGCAAAATTTTGTTTTGTTTTTAAAAGAGATTTTTGCTATAGGGCATGTGTGCTTGCCAGAGAAACAGAAAGCACGAAGCCGCCCCCCGGGGGAAGATGGGCATGCCTCCGTCCTTTGCTCCCATCCTCCTCTTGGAATTTGGGGTGCACACCACATATCCCCAGTGTGAGTTTGAAGCCACTCGCTCTGGGACTTGAGGCCGACTACATAGGAATCTAGCCATGTAACTGACAAACCATCTGCTGGTCCCCTGGCAAAGTTTTATTTAAAAAAATGACATTTTATAATTTCCTATATTCTAATTATATAGGTATTTTTTCTCAATAGACAATTTTTTAAAAAGTCTCTTAGAACTTTGCGGCCATTATCTGTTCATAAGTACTATTAGAACACTGAGACAGATTCGTTTTTTGAGGAACGTAAAAGTTTGCTCTTAGGTACTTCTAGTCAGAGTTGATAGCTGTACAGTCTTTTGTTAGGGTCCTAAATTTTCCAGAAAGGACTAAATCCTTCTCCTCCCCTAATTACTAAAAGCATATGTGACTGCCTTTCATAGGTTTTACAAAGTATTCTCGTTTCTATTGACTGTGGAGCAGAAATTTTATTAGTCATGCAATAGAAACTTGCCTTGCCATGTAAAATAACCATGGACTTCCTAATATCGCCAATATCAGTTTATCAAATACCTGGTGTAATAATACAACATTTATGAATAATTTATCAAAGAGCATATCATTCATTCATTTATCAGAATATTTAAATGTTGTACTGGATTAGGTACAACAAGAATAAAGGTAAATATATCAATTATATCAACTGCTTAACTGATTCCCTTAAAATGTTTTAATAATGTTTCAATTATCAGCACAAGGCATATGAAATAGACTCAATGTTTGAATCTATCCAAAAGTGATATACTGATACGGTAATTCCAAAAATGATGGTAATTAGAGTTGGAGACTTTGAGAACTGACTGGGTCATGAGAATAGGGATCTCATGAATGATATTAGGGCCTTTATAAAAGTGACTCCAGAGAGGTTTTCCACCTCTTTGTGTCGTGCAGGGATATAATAAAACATAGCCGACTGGGTTTGAGTCCTAACCTGGTAACTCAAAAATCATGTTGTGTGCATGCATGCTCAAGATCCTGAGAGAAAAATTGAGAAGGGATTGCGGCATGGCCATCCCCCCTAGGGAGGTGATTTCTCACTTTCCCTGTCACTGTTTCTCTCTCTTTCCAGCATATGCACACATCCTAAGCCAAAACCCTCTAAAAAAGAGAAATTGGATGATTAACCTATGTCTTTGTAGATAGATAGTGTTTGAATTTAGCTTACGTAAGGAGACAACTGGTACAATACAGTATGGATATCTATAATATTGGGATAATATGTTGATTATACTAAATTGATAAATAATAACCCAGGTTAGTGAAATCTGAGGACTATTTCAGAATAAATTTACTATAGCAAGTAAAGGGTATATTATGTGTAATTTACCCACAACTCCCACTCACTTTAAATGACATTGAAACCTATTTGGATTTTGGCTTAGTTTTATTTATTTCATATTTAGGGCATTTGCTATGGCACTGAGTTCAACTGATTTGATTGCAATATAAAATTCTCAGTCTGAGCTTTGTAAGTAATGATATGAAGTAAGGCAAACATTAATAGAATATGAGGAATGGACAGTTATCCCTCTTAATATTAATTGTCGGAGCTCTGGACAGACTGTTGTTTGACCTTCTTAAGTGAACAGCTTGCTTTCAACAGCCACAACCGATGTACATACATGATCACTTGGCCGTCAATACTCGTCACCATCTGTTGTGATGGCAACGGGCCTGCTCTCAAAATGGTGTTCCAGTTTAGACTACAGGTGCCAACTAAGTAGATTGGCAGCCTGAGATTCTGAAAACGTTTTCTCTCTTTCTGCAGGAAGCAATGCCACATTAACACCCACATGGCTTCTTACCACCACACCACCTGTTCATTATTCTTAGGCCAAAAATATCCATGCAAAAGGCCATTAGGGAGCAGCTGACGAAACAACATTGAGCACCAATGGTATATTTCAAAGGGCAACATGCTGTCCTGTTTTTAAAGAGTTATCTTATGTATTGAAAAGCATGGAAATTTGGGTGTGAAAAAATGTAGCAACTAAAAATAGTTTTAAGAAAAATTATTTCAAGAGTGTAAGGTATTAGACATAAGAATACATTTAATATTTTAATATGTCTGCTTTTGCCCCTTTCACAGAGGGATAGCCAGCTGTTCAACTCTGCATAAAATCATTAGAATTATAGAAATTCCCTTGTCCATATGTAGTGGTCTTACATCAGATGTGTATGCATATTTTCTTCCTATAGAAGTCCAAAGGAAGTGGGAAAAAAAAAAAAAGAGACAGAAGCTACTACATTATAATTCTCCAATTTTGTCGTTAGGTGGTTTTGCAAAGGAGGGTTTATATCTAAATATTTCTTCAATTCTGTCATTTTTCTATATCATATTTGAAGCCATAATAATAGTGGGCTGCTATTAGTACCTGAAGTGTAAAATTTCCTGGTTTGGTTTTAGTGAAGCTGAAGGAAAAATCAAAATGACCTTCTAGAGTTATTTTTATACTTCGTGTACAAATTCATCTCTGCCTCATCTCATGTTTCGTCAGGTACATATCATCTATTAAACGGTAATTACTGTTTATCCCATCACATCTGTACATTCTCCTCACACCTGCACTTCCTCCTCCACTGCAGAGCTCCTTCCACCTTCTCAGAAGCTCCTTTCCCTTCATCGTTCCCTCTTGCTTTTGCCCATTCAGCCCTGCCATCTAGGAGATCAAGCTCTCAGCTCGTAGGCGTGTGATAATGGCTCTTCTCATTAAGCAGTAAAAACTGCCAGACCATATATCCAGCTCCTGCCCATGAGTTTATTCTTTACAACACAGACACTTCCTGAAAGCCGGAATCTCAAGATGAATTCATTTTGTGACTTCCATTTCTCTCAATCGATTTTACTCTTGATTTGCCACATATCTCTTGAACAAAACTGTTCTTAACATCATTTTCAGAACTTCGCAGTTCTAGGTCTAATACATTTATTTTCTGCTCATCACGTATAACTTTCCACAGCATTGTAAAGAATTGATCACTCCCATATTTTTAACACTTTCCTCCCCAGCTCTTTCTCTTCCTCCTGCTTCTTAACCTCCTCCTCCTTGTCGCTCTCATAGTACAGCTACAGACATTTCTCTCGTGCCTCCGGCACTCCTAAGATGTCTTTGCTGGCCTCTCTCACTGCACCTGTCCTCTCAATGTTGCAGTTCCTCAGGATTCAGAACTGGGTATTCTTTTTAAAATAAAATCCTAAAGCCTCAGGTTTTAAGTGATCATAATATTTACATGGTTCCTAATACAAATTAGAAATTGCTAATTTATATTTCTCCCCCATAATGACCACTAGTTAATATAAGTATTTATTTGTGACTGTTGTTTTCACATGGATGCTGATTTTGGTTCTTTTTTTTTTTTTTTAAGACTGATACCCTTGACCAAGTCGTTAATGGTTCTGGTAGAGTAGGTCTGGAGAACTTTCTTATCTGAAATATGCTTTGTCTCCACTTTAAACCTGGGAAACTTGAACTCATTTACAAGTCTCAATTTTCTAATCCTCCATTCAAAAAATATAATTGGATTCTTTGCTTTTAAGTATTTATTTAATTTATTAATTAATTATTTTTCAAGCAAGAGAGAGAAAGACAGGCCCTCTCTGTCTCCATCCTACTCTACCCCCAGGGTCAGTCAACCACGATCACAGGCAACCTACGCACATTTTACACACAGTGATGCTTCTTCATATGAACTAGGCCTTTCTGTGGTTCCAGCTGAGGTACTGCCGAACCACTATCTGGCCCAAGGTTCTTTCTACAAGCCCAAAGCCTGTATATGCCATAGTACAGATTAGTGCATCAGTAAAGACGTTTTGAATAAAAATTAATCTGTCTTTGCTCCAAACTCAGTTCTGGTGTCTTATCGAGGGAAAAGCAAGAGAATATTCAGCAATGTAAGGAGAGAGAGAGGAGAGAGAGAAAGAAGAGAGAGAGAGTGCCTCTTAATAAAATATCGAAATTCAAACTCAAAATCTTTATCTTGAGCCAGCCAGGTAGCAAGGTGGTTAAGGCAGCAGATCCCACATGGCCAACTGTGTGGTTGAAGTCCCAGGCCAAATGGCTTAAATAACACACGGGGTGCATGTGTGTGCATGCCCAAAATATGTAGAGGAGAATGGAGGAGAAGGGACTGTAATATGGCCATCCTCCCTGGGGCATGCTATTTCACATTCTCTCTCTGTCTCTCTGTCTGGTAAGAACATGAGCCCTATAGCAAATTTTTAAACAATCTAGAAACAACTTTATCATTGCTATGTTCATATTATTTCCTTGACACTTAATAGTATAATTATTTAAAATATTTTCTTGCATATTGTCATATTCAGAATTTCCCTTTTCTCTTTATTACCATCAGTTTGGATTTACTAAGTGCTTGATCGTCAAGACACATTCTGATTTTGAAAGATAAATGCATTGTATAAATAAAGTTCAACAGAGACCAGCAGTTGTATTGACTGTGTCGCTGGATTCTCATGTAGTCGACAACAGTTTGAGTCCCAAACACGGTGGATTAAACTCACGCTGGTCATGTGTGCGTGCATGCCCAAGACCCCGAGAGGAGACTGGAGGAGAAGGGATTGTGGCGTGACCATCCCCTCTGGGGAGTGATTTCTCATTTTCTGTCTCTCTGTCTCTCTCTGTCTTTCTGGCAAATGTACACATCCTATAGCAAAAACCTTTCCAAATGGAAAAAAAAAAGAAAGAAAGAAAGAAAGAATGAAAGATCAACAAATATCTCTCCTCACAAAATTGACTTCTATTCTGACGGAGACCTAAATGAAAGAGAAATTTAATTCTCCTTCTTCTCCTTCTTCTCCTTCTCCCCCTCCTTCTCCACCTCCTCCTCCTCCTCTTCCTCCTCCTCCTCCTTCTTCTTCCTCTTCATTTTGCCAGAGGATGTGAGCACTTGCTAGAGAGAGACATGGTGAGAGAGATAGGGAAAGTAACAAATCATCTTCCATGGGATGTTCATACTACAATTCCTTCTCTTCCATCACACCCTCCTTTTGGGATTTCATTCACACATGTACCTGCAATGTTTCTCAGGCCTCATAGTTTGAGACTCCTACCATCAGATGGCTGGTGTAGTTCAGCAATTTTAACCACCAAGCCCTGGGCTGGTCTTAATTTTTTTTTTTTTTTTTAAAGAATAAAACTGTGGGGACAACAGATAGCATAAAGGTTATGTTTGCTGGACTCCCATGTAGTGAACCATACAGTTTGAGTCCTGTACCCAGTGACTTAAAACTCACAACACGCACATGGTTGTGCATGCCCAAAATCCCAAGAGAAAATTAGAAGAGAAAGGATTGTGATGTGGTCATCCCCCCCAACCCCGGCCCCCTGGGATGTGATTTCTTATTTTCTGTCTCTGTCTCACTGGTGAGCACAGGCACCCTATAGCAACAATTTCTCATAAAAAAAGAATAAAATTGGCAAAGAAATAATCATTTCATTCTTTACTTTTATTAACCATTTTTTCTTTCCTTCTTTTTAAAAGTTTAAAATTTACATTTAATCACTGTACATTTTTAGAATGTATGTTTTTCCCAGTATGAATGCAGTGCATATCAATCAAGTCAAATATGTTACCATATACTTTAACATCAACAGATATTTCTTTATTCATATGTCTGTTAAATGTCATTTTAAACTTTTTGCCAAAGGCACATGTGTTTGCAAGAGGGAAAAGAGACAGAGAGAAATAAAGCACTCCCAAAGAGGAATAGCTATATCACAATCCCTTCTCTTCCATTGCTCCTTCCTTTCAGGATATTGGGCACTTATATACACACGCCCAGTATAGTTTTGTTTTCTTTTTTTTAAATAAATATTTATTTAATTTTATTTATTATTATTATTATTTAATTTTCTACAGGGCATGTGTGCTAACCAGAAAGAGAAAGAGAGAGAAAGGGAAAACGAGAAAGCGAACTGCCAGATCTGGGACTCTAAACCATGGTCATCCATGTGGAAGAAGCCCAGTGCCTAAACCACCATGCTCCTGCTGGCTCCACTCAGCATATTTTTCAAGCTTCTATGTCCAGGATTTGAATGATGCAGTTGACCACGTGGGATCCAGACACTTACCCACTACATTACTGGCTGACCCTTCAATTATTCTTGAAACATATAAACAAAAGGCAGTTATTCTCTGCCTGATATACAACATTTAACATTTTTTCATAAAAATATTGAGTCATTGGGAAAGTCATGAAAAATTTTTCCATAGAAAAATAAAATATCTTATGACTTTCTCGACAACCTGATATATTAGTAGCTATTCTTATAACATTCCTGAAGAAATGTTTTCTGTTAATCATGACTAGTTCCAAGAATACTGGAACTTGTTAGAATCAAAAATTTATAATTAATTTTTCAAATCTCAACTTCTATTTGATGTGTAAGTTCAATAGATCCAAAAGAACTTCCAAAAATATAAAACAAAGAAGAAATAATTTATTATAATTCTTATATATTTGGGAAAACACATGGAGAAATTGGCATTTTGAGCTTTTCATCATATTGTGTATTTCATTATTTTTTGGTGCATTCAGAGTAATAAAAATGACAAAGATGATTCTTGGTCAAGGAGTTAGAGGAATTAGATAGTGAGATTGTCTTTAATGCTAAGCCAGAAGCCAAGCTATTTAAACATGTGGTATCTTATTATCTTCATCTGTAAAATGAAACTTTTGATGAAACCAATGATTATTGACACAGTTGTCACCTAAAATTTCTTATTAGGTGTAAATCTAAACTCATAATTCCAGCAAGCTAAATAAATGTCAAGAAAGACAAAAATAGTCTAGACTGACAGAAAATAGATCAGTGGTTGTCTATCACAAGGGATGAGTGAGAGATTGATAATGGAGCAGCATAAACTTTTGAGTACATGAAAATATTCTAAAACTTCTTAAGGGCAAATTATTCATATAAGCACAGTTGTTTTTAAAATGTATTTAGCTGTTGGGTTAAAATTAAGGGGTTTTTACATATGCATTATACTTCAATAAAGTTGATTTAACAAAGTGTGTGTGTGTGTGTGTGTGTGTGTGTGTGTGTATGTGTATGAACCTTTTCCATAGCTAAGGTTTAGTGATTAAGGTGATTTAATGTACTCACATCTAATACATATAAGTTATAAAGGCAGAGTTTATCTCGGAATTATTTTATAAGCTCTCATCAGCTTATACATCCAAATTGCTCATTGTTCAATTTTCATATCCCAAACAAGTTTAGCAGGGATGGAGTTCATTGTCCAGAACAATTTTTTTTTCTGTATAGATTTAGTCCTTTTCCCCAAATGAGCTAATTATATTACACTATAGTATTTATTTGAAACATGATAGATGTTAAAAATAATTTAGCACAAGGTTACATGTTAAAGAATTATACATATATATGTATATATACACACACATATATATACACACATATATATGTGTGTGTGTGTGTGTGTGTGTGTGTTGCCCAGGATTCTGCCTACTGTTGGCATTTGATATGACTCTGTTTGATTCACGGTTTATGTGTAATACTGTTTCTTGTCCAAAGTGTAAGCAAGATCCTCTCATGTCCCCTTTCAGACCCCCTATTCCATGAATCTGTGATTGTCCTTCTGTATTACATGGCACTATGATGAAATGTATATCGAAGTTCCCAGGTACACCAATGACTTTTTCTGCAAAAATACACAAGCATAGATCAACCTGCTGAGGTCAAACAACAACTTTGTGACTGAATCAGGATTAAAACTCCACTTACAGCATTTTTTTTTTTGTTAACAGCTTTGTGGGGTTGGAGCTTGATATGTCAGATCATTTATATTTGAGTTCACATGCTTAGAATCAATGTGACCTAGGTCAACTTTAAACCTGGAATGATTATCTGATAAATTTTAAAAGAATGTATTTGATGTTTATAACTGAGTAAAACGTAGTAAAATATTGAATTATAAAATAAAACCAGTCTTAGAAATTATGACTTAAACTTTGTAATGGGCCATATAAAGGTCTGTAGATTTTCCTAACAGTTTAGATAGTGTGATAATGTAAAAACCCATACTTCTTTTAAATAAACGTCATGCAGATTGCACAAATATGAAAATAAAAAGAGGTATTTTTCACTAACGAGATATATACCTCACATACCAGTGGTAGCAGTTTAGCTCAATAAACGAGTGAACCTTATCAGAAATATAGTTGTGTCCCATAGACAATAGAGATTTCAAATATGAAACTGGCTCAATTGGATTTTGGCAGTGATATTAAGAATGAACTAGCACAGGTAATTTTTAGGGATATAGAGAAAACAGGACAAAATTGCAATTATCTATGTGATTAATGATGAGGACACATAGAATTTGCAATAATGATAGTAAGTAAATTAAACTTAAGTATGGCCTTATGCACAGAGAATACCATGTCATTGTTATTGAGAAAACAATAAGGGAAGGGAAGACATGACTAGACAATGATACCGTGGTATTTGACTTCTATATTCTGGAAAACAGTGGCGTGGACATTTAGGTTGAAGTCTTATTGGAAAGTGGACATGTAAAAAAGAAAGGACACTTTTTTAAAAGAACAAGTCAATGAATTAAGTGTTCAGTATGTTGAATTACAGTCTAGCAGGATTTTTGCGTTGATTTTTGGTAGCTAATTTGAGACATGAATTTAACAGATTCAGAATAAATGCTGAAGCTGAAGTAGGAGTTACCCATTCACAGGTTTTTAACTGAGTGTGGAGTAACATATTATTACCAAGGAGTTTGACAGTACATGGTGTTAGGGGAGAACAAGAAAGAACTCTTGTTACTCTAAGAATTTGCTAGGACTGCTCTCAAGTCTGATGATGTTCTCGACAAGAACTTATGCTCTGGGAGGGGCGGGTGGGTGGTATGGTGTTTAAGGGTGTTGGACTCCCTGATGGCCAAATGCAGTTAGAGTTCCGGATCTGGCAGCTTCCTTTCTCACTTTCCCTCTCTCTCTCACTCAGTCTCTCTCTCGTTATTATTAAAATAAATAAATAAATAATAAAGTTAAATAACATAATTGTATATTTTTTAGAAAAAGAAGCTTATGTTTTGGGAAATGAGAACTAACCAGTCTCAGACTCGATTCATGCTAGTGAAATAGTTGTTTCACCCAGCATATTTGACCAAAATTAGAGAACACACCAAGACATCTCACCTATTATGCACCAGAAATAGTAAATCTTCTCTATCAGTTAAAAAAATGAAGGGAAGAGGAGTAAGAGAAAGGAAGACAGAGACAAGAGACAGAAATATCAATAGAGAGGTGGGGCAAGCATGAGAGAAAAATTATAAAACTTAAAGTGATCAAGTGGGGCCAGCAGATGCCATTGGTGGTTAAGGCACTGGACTCCCACATGGCTGACCACAGTATTCTGTAAATAAAAACCACAGTGAAATACCACTTGAGTGCAGTCTGAATGATTCTGAATTAAAAAAAAAAAGTGCTGGCAGGTTTGTGGTGAAAACCAAACGTTCTCATATTTGGTGAGAATGTAAACATGGCAATTCCTCAAAATTTATTTATAAAAGTACTGTATGACTCAGTACTCTCACTTCTTGACATTTACCCAGAAGATCCGAGCTGAAAAGACACTTGCACATCTTTGTTTATTGCAGCTTTACTATTGCTAAGACATGGGATCAACCTCAGTGCCCAAGAACTGATGACTGCATTTTAAAAATGTGGCAAACACACAGGTCCCTGGAAGGACTGGAAAGAAACAAGCAACATTTTTAGTAAGTGGTTTCTCTACTGGTGACATTAGTATGTCTTGTTTTTGCTTTTCATAGTTTCCAGATTTTGAAATTATTTTACCAGCACAGACATTTCAATTTATTTTAAAAATATGAATATATTTGGAAATCCATATATTCTGTCAGGAGTTTTATGAAGACACATTAAAAAAAAAAAAAAAACATTTGCTGGGAACCAGCAGTTAGCGTAATGGCTATGTCGCTGGATTCCCACGTAGTCGACCGCGGTTCATGTCCCGGACCCGGTGGCTTAAAACTCACGCCGGGTGCGTGTGCATGCATGCCCAAGATCCCGAGAGGAGAATGGAGGAGAAGGGATTGCGGCGTGACCATCCCCCCTGGGGGGGGGTGATTTCTCGCTTTCTGTCTCTATGTCTCTCTCTGTCTGGCAAGCGCACGCGCCCTACAGTGAAAATCTCTCCAAAAAAAAAAAAAAACATTTGCAATACTCATGGTTACAGTGAGGAGGCTTTGAGGATTTTGATTAAAATAAATACATGCATGCCTAAGATTTTATATATAGGCAGTAGCAAGGAATAAACTTCTATCAGATTATACCAAAGTCCCCTCTTTTATGTACTATCATATACTGTTTATGTTAGGGGGAAAAAAGTGTATCCTCAAGTATTGAGTTTTCAAATGAGCACTATACCTTAATTTCACAAAGTAATGTGAATGTGCAATCCATAAATGATATAGCACTCTCCGAACTATCAATTCATAAAAACATAGTTTTGTTCTGACTCCACATCATCAGTCAGTGTGCCTGACATACATGTGTGCATATATGTTTGTTTCAGTAGCTAATAGATATTCAATAATAACAATAAACAAAATCACAACAGTGGGAACAAGATAACCAATGAATATTTACATCTGTTTGTCAGTCAATCAATGTTCTTCCTGTAGCTTTGAATCATTTGTTTCATCTATTTCTCATTTTAAATCATTGCATTCCAGCTTTTGATGAAGAAAGAGAGGTTGCAGAGTTTTACAACTTGTTCAAGGTCAAAGAGCTGTTTGATGTTAATGTCAAGGCTCAAATCCTCTAGTGATCTTTGAGCTTGGTCTCAACTAAAAGCTTACTATTTTGTTTTAACTGAAGAAGTAATTTTTTTTTTTTTGCTATGCAGAAATGTAATAAGGCATGGAAACAATGAGTACATACCTTTTAAAACAGTAATTCTTAATTATATTAAAAATGCACACTAAACTAAGTATCTATTTCTGGGATAATTAACATTAATCCAACTTCTAGACAAGCTGTTTGACAAATTTCACTTTAATTGTCATTTTTGACAGTGAAGTTTTATTGAAAAGTTCTGGCAAGCTCATATCCAAACAACCTTCACTGAAAGGCGAGGTTCTGGAAATATGACGACGATTTATTACAGTCTTTAACATTTACTCAAAGAGACACATGAAGAATGAAATAAAAAGAAATAAGACCATTCATCGAATCCTCACAAACGGCCCTGAGCTCCTATGTCCATTCATGCCACTACATTGTGCAATGAGTCAAGGAGAAAATGTCACTGAAAATTTTTTGCAGAAATGGTAAGTAATAAATATGTCTATAGCAAAGGCATTTCCTGGATTTTATTTGAAATTGGTCCAATATTATTCTACTTTTTAACTTAAGGAATTCAACGTAAATTTTCCTGATTTTTGCTATGTACTAATTTATCTATATTGTCTCTGCAAGATTAAGAAAAATTAATTATGTGCTTTTTAATAAGAATATGTTTATTTAATTTTATTTATTGTTTTTTTTTTAATTTGGTATAGGGAAATGTGCTTTACCATATAGACAGATGACTGATAGAAGACAGATTCATAGATGCATAGATAGATTCAGAGTACTCTCCTCAATCTTCTAGTTTCTAAAATAATTATTTCAGAGTATTTCCATATGCTAGAAGAGATCTGGATTGTGTCAGGTGGCCTCAGTGAGAAGCAGCTTTTAGAATCGGTGTATGTATTTTTCATGGAACTTCATTACTCTGTTGTAATTTTTTGCATGACCAAATGTTGTTTTGTATAGTCAGACTGTCCTTTGCATTCTGTGGAAAGGCAGGGAAACCAATCAAAATGCACAAACATCTGGATAATTTTCTACCTAATGCCTTAAAAGTCTTAGTTAAATTAGTCTGTATTCCATGGAACATCACTGAACATCTCATAAAATTGTTTTGGTTTCACACAGTGTTCTAAATAGCCATTCTGGGAATGGGAGCAATGTCCAGTTCATATTCCTGGTTCTACTATAAAGCAGCTGATCTAGCATTCTAAGATTTGTCATTTGCAGACTCTTGTTACATGAATTAAATTGCTCTCTTTGGATCATAAGCAATGAAATCCACCTCAAAATCACAATAAAATATACATTTATAAGTAACAAATAAGGGACCAGCAGGTGGCATGGTGGCTAAAGTGCTAGACTCCCACATAATCGACTGGGAAAAAAAAAAATCCATAGATTCCCCTCCCCCCACCTGGTATGGCTGTAGAAATGCAATTAGGCTTCCTTATCATTTGCCTCTCATCTTATTTCTGCCTGTATATATGTATCTGGAATTTGTGCATGGAATATTTCTATCTAGTATTATAAGAGAAAATAAATTATGTGCATTAGTAGCTTCAGTGAGGAATTCATGAATAATCTGACTGTTTAAAAATTTTTACAAGAGTCATTGAGAAACTAACCTTGTCCAAAGCACACTTACAGATTAACCTAAAAATGCTTTGTTTTGAAATTAATAGCAAAGACATTTGCAATAGTTTGGGATTTGAATATATGGCTTTTTTCCATAGTTGTGCTTCGTCATGTAGGTTATTAGGACTGCAGCATGATTTTAAAGTCATCATTTTTCTCACATTGAGAAGGATGTTGTGTGATTGCCCCAGTGCTCTTTCAGGAACAGCCACCTTTCTCTTCCTGAACATAGAGGAAAGTAGAATTCCCCAGAGATTTTCACATGGAAAACTATTCACACTTTAGATATAAAAAAATAATATTTTATAAGGTAGAAGAGATGCATTTTTGACTAAAATTTTACTTTCTTTTTTTTCTTTCTTAAATATTTATGGCTTAATTGCATTACTAATGAAAACACCACTAGCTTAATTGCAAAAATCTTAGTTAGTGCAAGTATGTTGAATTATTTCATTGATCATATATGAGAGGGAAAATCAATCTGTAGCCATTATAGGAACTTCCATTTCCATCATTACAGAAATGTTTAGACTTTGCTCAAAAGCAATGTATGATTATAGAGATTTAAAGCCAAAGGAACTGATTCGGCACCCACTTCAGGAAGAGGTAGCTATACTTGTCTGTGTGTTTATGTTATTCTGAATTATCTAGCCTAATTTTTCACTCATTTCAGTATTTCAATATCTAATCAGTGCTTAGCATTCCTCTTTTACTTACAAAATATAGTGATCATAGAAAGGAATGAAATCATTGTAGACTCAGAACAATGATGCATGAATTTTTTTCTCTATTTCAAAACATTCAAGTGGATTTAGATTAAAAAATACATATTTGACATATAGGATTGTAAAGAAACACTGAAAAAGGGACCAACAGGTGACATGGTACAAAAAGAGGCTGAATTTCCTATGACTGACTACAGTTTAAGTCCTTGACCTGGCAGCTTGAAAATCAGGTCAGGAGTGTGTGCGTACATACCCCAAATCCCAGGAGGAGATTGGAAGAGAAGGGATTGTGGTGTGGCCCTCCCCCCAGGGGGTTATTTCTCACTTTTCCTCACCCTTAGCACCTATGTTCTATGGAAAAAGAAAAGGAAAAAGAAAAGAGACCTGGAAGAAATTGACTTGATATAGCTTAAATGAAGTATATACCAGCTCAAGTTTCGTTGTAAATTTTATGAATACCTTTCATGGTAACATATCAGAGAAAAGACACGCTGAGGTTAAATTATCATTTTTTTACCCCTTGAATTTTGAGAATGCCAGGTATATTTATGTATTCATTTATTAATGGTCTTAGAGATGTGATTATTTATGTAGTAGAGTTCACCTGAAAAACTTGACTACATAACAAAAGTCAATAGAATTTGACAAGATACTGTTCTTGGGACCAGCAGTTAGCATAATGGATTCAAGTCCCAGACCCGGTGGCTTAAATTCATGCTGGGCTTGTGTGCATGTGTGCCCTAGATCCTGAGAGAAGAATGGAGGAGAAGGGATTGTGATGTGGCTATCACCCCTGGGAGCGATTTCTTACTTTCTGTTTCTCTGTCCCTCTTTCTGTCTTTCTGGCGAGCACACGCGCCCAAAAGCAAAAACCTCTCCAAAAATAATGATAATAATAATAAGATACTGTTCTTACTTGAGTTTGTTTTGTTGTTATTTTAAGTTCATTTTTATTTATTTATTTCATGAGAGAGATAATTAAAGAGCAAAGCAACATTGACGGGATCTGGCCTTGCTGCAAGCCTCTCTCCAGTCTCCTAGCCACACAAGATGGTAACATATCAGAGAAAAGACACGCTGAGGTTAAATTATCATTTTTTTACCCCTTGAATTTTGAGAATGCCAGGTATATTTATGTATTCATTTATTAATGGTCTTAGAGATGTGATTATTTATGTAGTAGAGTTCACCTGAAAAACTTGACTACATAACAAAAGTCAATAGAATTTGACAAGATACTGTTCTTGGGACCAGCAGTTAGCATAATGGATTCAAGTCCCAGACCCGGTGGCTTAAATTCATGCTGGGCTTGTGTGCATGTGTGCCCTAGATCCTGAGAGAAGAATGGAGGAGAAGGGATTGTGATGTGGCTATCACCCCTGGGAGCGATTTCTTACTTTCTGTTTCTCTGTCCCTCTTTCTGTCTTTCTGGCGAGCACACGCGCCCAAAAGCAAAAACCTCTCCAAAAATAATGATAATAATAATAAGATACTGTTCTTACTTGAGTTTGTTTTGTTGTTATTTTAAGTTCATTTTTATTTATTTATTTCATGAGAGAGATAATTAAAGAGCAAAGCAACATTGACGGGATCTGGCCTTGCTGCAAGCCTCTCTCCAGTCTCCTAGCCACACAAGATCATGGACATTGGGCATGTTCAAATGGTCCCAGGGTCTGAACCCAGGCTCCAACATGGCTCCAGTATTGGGCAGCAACACTCTGCCTGCCCCACTGCAGCTGGCCTTTACAAAGGGTCTTACATGCATCTTAAAATCTGAAGAGACATTACTGCATGTCCAGAAATCATTGCCTCTCTGAAAGGATATTCATCTGGACTGTACCACTCTACCACCGCAATAGGAGAAAACATAGTGATTAAATATAATGTAATGTGAGTGTGTGTGTGTATGTATTTATAATGGGTAGTTGTAATGAATAAAATCCACTTCTGTAGAAGACTTGATTGTTGGCCTACAAGAATCATGCCTGTGGAAGGATATATATTTAGGGCAGCAGGGTAAAAAACCACCTGTCATATACTCAGCTCGTTACCTTTTTTCCATTTTAATAAAAAAATCAATTAGAATCATAAAATTGTTTGAAATAATATTTTAATACTATTAACTAAATGAATATACATTTTTACTAAATAATCATAACCTATTACATAAATTTTGTAAAAAATAACTATTAGCAGCTTCTTCTTCACTGGCAAATTGTATGAAAATTGTCTTGCTTTACACTATAAATTGGTGAAGAATTTTCTCTTTTTATAATCATACAGCACCTGTTAAGTATATCTGGGGTCAAGTTTATTGTCAGCCAATACACGAATTAGGGAGAAGCTTTACTTACTTTCTAACTGTGATCTAGGATAGAATAAGTATTCCAATCTGTACTTTCCATTACTTATACAAAGACAGAACTAAACTTCAATAGCAATCATTTTCCCCTATTTCATTCTCCTCGGAATTAAAAACCTGAAATAAAAAAAAATGGTGAAACAATAGTATGCAAATCTTTCTCTGCAACTCTTTCTTTCTCTGAATCTTTCTATATTTATAGCATGCAAAATGATGCTTAGCATTCTATTTTATACTAAAATACTTTGCTTTCTAACATTGTTCCATGCCTTAGTCTCATATCTAAGTCAATTTTAAGCTCTTAAAAGGAGAACCATATATGGGGCTAGCAGTTGGCGTGGTGGTAAAGGTCCTGGATTCCCCACATAGCTGAATGCAATCTGAGTCCCAGACCTAGAGGTTTGAAAAATCACACCAGGTGCATGCATGTGTGTGTGTGCGTGTGTGTATGTGTGTGTGCATGCCCAGAATCCCAAGAGAATAGAAGAGAAGGGATTGTGGCAAGAGAATAGAAGAGAAGGGATCACTCCACAAGGGGTGATTTCTCACTTGCATTTTCTCTGTCTCTTTCCAGCAAATATATGGGCAGTATGGTAAAAATAAATAAATAATAAAATAAAAATAAGGACCATACTTTAAGAGACGTGTGCTTTTTAAAGTTCTTCATAAAATAATAAAAATATAGCTTTAGATATGTCTTTTACTCAAAATATCTATAAGAATTACTTGCTTTTTTATTGTAAATATTATTTAATTAAAAGCTAGTTGGTTTTTTTTTCTTTAGTCACATAAGTGTAACATTTCTGGCTGGGTCATAGTGGTGCATACTGTTTTTTTTTTGGGGGGGAGAGCCATTTTTATGTAGTTCCATGTATTACGTGCATAAATTACAATGCATATTAGTTATTTCTAATATAATAATATCTGCTAGTATATATTAACTTGACAAATGGTTGGCAGCAGCAGATGGCATAATGCCTATGTTGTGGGACTCTCATTTGTCATCTGTGGTTCAAGTCTCGGACCCGGTGGCTTAAGCTCATGCCAGATGCGTGTGCGTGCATGGCCAAGATACCGAGAGGAGAATAGAGTAGAAGGGATTGAGGTATGGCTATCCTCCCTGAGGGGTTATTTCTCGCTTTCTGTCTCTCTCTGTCTTTCTGGTGAGTGCATGCACCTTATAGCAAAAAATAAATAAATAAAAACTCAAAAAATAAAAAGAAAGAAAGAAGAAAAAGAAAGAAAGAAAGAAAGAAAAAGAAAGAAAGAAAGAAAGAAAGAAAGAAAGAAAGAAAGAAAGAAAGAAAGAAAGGTTGAGTTGATAACCCAAAGTTCATGAATACAGATCAACCTCTCTCAATTCCTTTGCCTTTTCTCACTGTCCTTTTTCCTCATTTTCCATAAACTCACATCTCTACATATGGCGGTTAGAAAGAAAAAAAAATGTCTAATTTAGAAAGATATATTCTTATAATTATAGCGCCATTTATACAATAATTAAGATACTTCTGTTAAAGGAGGTATCGAGCTTAAATTGGCGTAACTATTAAAATTTTGTATTGATCAGTCCAATATACATTGGTTATACAATTCCTCCTTTCAATGACTACTTTACAGAACTGTACCTATCTCCATTTCTCAACCTAACACATGTCATGTCACATTCCATCCAATTTTACAATGTTCATTGAGTGTTGGGGAAATAGTCTTTGAAAATTTTGAAAAAAAAAGGGAATATTAGTTGCTAATATTTGTGTTTAAAAATACCCAAAGTTAAGAAATATAAAAAATGTTTTTCTTTGTTTCTGGTGCCCCCGAGATGTCCTTGTTTTCCCTCTAAGAGTTCCCTGCTGTACTGGAATCATTTCTCTTTTTTTTCTGTGGTGTCCTTACTTTTTTATTTTTATCTTACAAACATTTTTGCTATAGGACACATGTATGTGCCAAAAACAGAGAGAGACAAAGAGAAGAAAGCAAGAAATCAACCCTCAGGGGAATGGCCATGCTGCAATCACTTCTCCATTCTCCCCTCGGGATCTTGGGTTTGCACGCACCATGCCTGGCATGAGTTTCAAGCTTCTGGGTCTGGGACTTGAACCACAGCAATTAAAACTATAAAATAACTTCACTCAATACAAGCAGAGAATGTGGTCAGTCTTTTAGTGCATTCTCAACAGC
Source organism: Tupaia belangeri chinensis (assembly GCF_000334495.1). Classification (NCBI taxonomy): domain Eukaryota; kingdom Metazoa; phylum Chordata; class Mammalia; order Scandentia; family Tupaiidae; genus Tupaia; species Tupaia belangeri. Next base: position 114,525 of record NW_006199495.1, read on the forward strand.
TTTTTTTTTTTTTTTTCTCCATCATCCAGGAAGGGCTCTTCTGCTCCTCGAGTAGGTAAACATAGATACTTCAGAGTCACCCACCACATTGGTGTCCCCAGGTTCATCTGCATGGTTATGTGGATTCATGTACCCACAAGTTTTTATTCATGATCTCCTGCATGCAGGGGCCTGGGATTAGGAAGATGATTATGAAGGAGTTTCTGCACTCCACTGCCTTAAAGAGTTAGAAGATCAATGTGTAAACATAAGGGATTATGTCCAGGGGAGGACAATAAGTGTATTGGTTTCCTATTGCTGCTATAACTTCAAATTCAATGGCTTAAAACAGCCAAGTTATATTTCTATAGTTCAGAAATCTGACTTGAGTATGACTGGGCTAAAATCAAGGGTCTAACATATGACCAACAGGATTCTATAGTAACCTAAGCATTGTGGCTGGCCTTGGAAAAACAAAATGACAGGTTGGCCTCATGCAATTATCATTTTAGAGTCTTTGAAATCCTCTTGGCATTTTAAAAGGCCCTTGTCTTCTAAGAAGTCAGGACAAATACTGTTAGAAAACAGTCATTAGAATAACTGTAACAATAGCAAAAGTGAACAAGAGATTACAAAAATGATGTTGATAGGTCTCCTATTCTAGAGTGAGGGTGCTGGTAGGGAAGGAGTCCAATTCTAGTATTTGGGATAGGAAATTTCTATGGATACAGTAAATAATCTTATAACCCCACATACTAAAACTTCCTTTGTTCTTTTGTTGGTAGAACCAATTCTTTTCTTGTAAGAAAAAGTAGCCTTGGGGCCGGCAGGTGGTGTGGTGGTGCTGGACTCCAACATGGCCAACTGTGGTTCTGTTGCTTGCTTTCTCACATTCTCTGTCTCTCTCTGATCAAATTAAAATAAATAAAGTTAAATATTTATTAAAAAAATAAAGAAAGAAAAAGCAGCCTTTCCTTGTCAGGAGACCATGCACAAATGTCACTGAAGTAGGTGTTCCTAGATGATGAGTGTCCTTCTCATTGTCTCCACTGCATCCAGATCAATCCATGTGGCCAGGCATTACTATAGACTACTTTGTGTGCCTGCCTTATTTAACGTAACATAATTTTTTCCCAACTTTATCCACCATGTTTCAAACTATATACGATTTTTAAAAGGTGGAATAGGATTGCGTTGCATACACTTGCACACTTTCTTTATTCCTTCACCTGCCCCAGAAGAAGACAGTTTACCCTCTGAGAGAATTTCTAGATCAAGAGTGACTAAGGGGAACAGCAGTTAGCATAATGGCTATGTCGCTGAACTGCCATGCAGTCAACCGCGGTTCACATCCCCGACCTGGTGGCTTGAAACTCATGCCCGGCACGTGTGCGTGTGTGCCCAAGATCCCAAGAGGAGAATAGAGGAGAAGGGATTGTGGCGTGGCCATACCCCCAGGGGGTGATTTCTCACTGTCTGTTTCTCCGTCTTTCTCTGGTGAGCGCACGCACCCTATAGCAAAAACCCCTCCAAAAAAAAAAAAAGAGTGTCTAAGAAAATGTATACATGTGAGAATGTATTCTAAGTATGCTGAATCAAAGTGAGAGGCAAATTATGAGGCTACATAAAGAAAAGTTAAATGACACAGGGTAACAAAAGTACTTTCTAATATCTCAGGATTTAATGACACATATGATGCATATGTACTTAGACTTAGTTCTGAGATGCCCTTTTGAGCAGTTCCTGGCAAGTTACACTCAAAAAGATCCTGGAGGAGACTGTAGAGTTTCCTATATATAATATCATATCTATAATTCCATATCAATGTCATCATGAAAGAATAATGATTTCACTTCTTCTTTTACAATTTAGATTAATTCTATCTGTCCCTCTTGCCTAACAGCTCCGGCAAGGACATCTAATACTGTATGGAATAATAGTGACAAGAGTGGTCACCCTTGCCATACTCTAAATATTCATGGAAAGGCTAACTTTTTGCTGTCAATTATGATGTTAGCTGTGAGTTTTTCATATATGACATTGAATGTGTTGAGGAATAGTCCTCTTATTCCTATGTGTTAAGAGTTTATATCATGAAGAAATGTTGAATTTTGTCAAATGGCTGTTCTGAATCATTTTTAGATAATTATACACATTTTTGTCCTACATCTGCTAATGTAGTGTGTCTCATTTATTGATTTCCAAATGTTGAACCATCCTAAAAACAAACAAACAAACAAACAAAAAATACAAGGCTGAAAGGATTATACCAATTTATTTCAAACTATGATACAAAATACAATAATTAAAGCAGTATAGTACTGGTAAAAAACAGACACATTGATCAATGGCACTAATAGATAGCACACAAGTGAACTCACACATGAACTGTCCATTAATTTTTTTCAACTTGTTAGTAAGAACAAAGCTTTAATTTTTAAGCAAGTAAAATAAGTATTTACTATATTAGAAAAATCAAATCACAGCTCATGGGACTAAAAAGCAATGATCTTGAAATAAGAAAAATTTGTTTTATTCCTAGAAGACACATAGCTTTCTTCTTTCTTTATTTGGTCACCAAATCCCACCGTATTCACAATAGTCAGTTTCAATCGAACATTACTTTCCCGGAGTTCATATATCTGAGCTCTTAATGTAACATGTGGGCAAAAATGAGAGGATTCATGATCTTCAAAATTAGTGTTAAACGACATGTCAATCAGTGTTGATTTTCCAATTCCAGCCTCCAGAAATTCGCAGAGAATGTTGACACAGAAGCCCTGCTGAATGGATCTGTTGACCAGTTAATCAGGTAAACTCTCGAAACAACTGTGCCAGACATAGTCAAAGAATGAATATTTTCTCTTTTTCCCTGTTCACTTTTGACAGTTGTACCGAGAATACACAATGGGAAATGAATAGTCTCTTCAATAAATAGTATTGGAAAAACCATATATCCACCTGCAAACAATGAAACTGGACACTTATCTTACACTATATACTCAAAATGGACATAATACTCAAACATAAGACCAGAAACTATAAAACTACTAAAAGAAAAATAGAGAATTCTATACAACATTCATCTAAGCAATGATTTGGGGGAATTGATTCTAATGGCAGAGACAACTAAAGCAAAAATAAACCAATAGGATTTTATCAGATAAAAAGTTCATGCACAGCAAAGATAAAAAAGTACATAGAAACAACATATGGGTTGTTGCAAAATAATTGCAAGCCATACATTCAAAAAGGTATTAATATTCAGAGTTAATAAGGAGCTCAAACAATAGCAACTCAATAGCAAGAAAATAAAACACACAATTAAATATGGGTTAGGGACATTTCCTCAAAAGAAGTCAAGTAAATGTTCTATATATATATAGATAGATAGATAGATAGATAGAGAGATAGATAGAGAGATAGATAACACATATATAGATATATAGATATCCAACAAAATGCTGAGCACCACTCATCATTAGAGAAATGCAAATTAGGGGGCAGCCAGTGTTGTGGTTAAGGAAGCCGGATCTCACTTGGGTGATGCTGTGATTCGAGTCTGGACATGACAATTTGAAAGACACGCTTTTGTGCATGTGCGCCAAAAATCCCAAGCAGAGAACGGAGGAGAAAGGATTGCAACATGGCCATACCTCTGGGAGTGGGGGTGCTTTCTCACATTTGCTCTCTTTCTCTGTCTTTCTATGTGTCACTGACAAGGGGAAGTGCTCTGTGGACACCAGGGACAGTGGGGGAGGAAGGTAGGCAATGACAGGATGATAGGGAGGGAATCAAGGGGCAAAAGGAAAGAAGTAAAACAGTTAAGAAACATAAAATAGAGAATTATCTGTTGAAAATAGTAGGTATTGGTAATATCTTTGATTGGGCCAATATTCAGTGTATTCTAGAGGGGAAAATTCATTTTTATATACTGTAATGATATACAGAGAATGAATGTAAAAATGAATAAATACAAATAATTTTAAAAAATATTTCTAACATGAAATACATATTAAAATTAATGATACATGGGAATGGATAAGGGAAAGCAATTCTTATTATTCTCTAAGCAGTATCATAATTAGTGATTTTCTTTGGTGGAATGATTTAAAGAAAAATTGGTTAACTTTCCATAGCTGCAGCTCTCCACTTATCTGTAGCCTAAGAATGAATTGGATGCCCACCTCATAACTACATGTACATTAATATGTTGCTATGTTAATGGGGAAAATATTCTATGATTATGAATTTGGACTGCTTTAATTCACTGGCATAATTTGTATTTAGAAGTCAGTAATAAGTTAAAATATTTAATGTCATAACAAACTGGAAATCCTATCTTCTTACAAATGGAACAAAAATGTCTAAGGTATTCTTATTTATCTAATTGGCCAACATTTTCTAAAATATACATGCTCTTCTGTTAGGAAAATTATATGCCAGAAATCCCATTCAAAACAAAGTAGACATTTTCTTTGCATCTCTAACAAATTCTCTTTTTTCGTGTGCTCCAGGCCCCAGGGAGAGTGTTTACTCTTAGTTTAACTTTGTAAGTGACTTTAGAAGCATTATGAAAATAAATACACAATAAACCTAAAATAACAAAAATAATAGAATATAAAATGAGTTCAATTTATGAAGAAAATAAAAAGGTCAGTAAGAAAAGTACATTTGTAAGAATAGCAGATAAAGCTACTGATTCTAAAACTACCTAATTAAGAGATGCCTAATTAATAAGCAATTCCATGCAGTGCTGAAATTCAGCAACTATTAGGTTGTCAGAAAATCATGACTGATTTTTGCATAGAAAAACATAGCAAGAACATGTCACAACTCTTCTTACAACCCAATATTTGACCATTAGAATCATGACAATGCATTATTTGAGTGCTTGAATATTTTGTTTTCATTGCTACCATGAAAACAAATTGATGATCTTTTTTTCTCCCCTAGATTCCTCAACCCTTTTCTTATAAAAATTTTTAAACATTTTCCTGTATTTTTTTTGAGAGAAACTTTTGCTATAGGGCATGTGTGCTCACTGGAGAGTCAGAGAGATAAAGTGAGAACACCCCTGAGGGGTGGGTTATTGGCCATGGTGTAATCCCTTCTCCTCCATTCTCTTCTTGGGATCTTGGGCAGGCATGAACACCAGCCTGGAATGAGTTTTAAGCCACCGAGTTTGAGACTCGAGCTGCAGTCAACTATGTGGGAGTCCAGCAACATAACCATTAAATCATCTCCTGGTCCCATATTTCCTAATTTTTAATCACACATATAAGGCAAAATAATTCTTGAAATAGTACTTCCTGTCTTGTTTATATTTTCCTCCTTCAAGTGGCTGTACCTCCAAGTCCTCCAAGATGTTATAAGAAACAGCCAAGACCTTTGCACTAATATTCTCATTAACATTTGTCTTAAAAAAAAGTTCTTCAGAGGTTAATATTGCTAATATATTTTGAAATAGCTTAAAATCCTTGAAGTTTATTATAAGACAGTACAAGGGAAAAGGATGGCAGAGCACGGTATAGGTGAGGGGATGTATTTCATGAGCCATTGAAGAAAGTTGGGAAATATGCTTGGCAATACACAGGGTCAAGTGGAAATAATGAAGCAAACACCGACCATCACATAATGTGAGATCAAATAAATGACTTGTGTGTGATCATTAAATGATGTTAGATTTCATTCTTGAGGAAACAATATGGTTTTTGGTTCTCTAATTTTTTTCTTCTCGTGGTATGGCTTTTCCTGTTTCTTATTGCAAATTTTTAAAAGAATTATTTTATTTAACTTTATTTATTTATTTTGACCATAGAGGAGCAGAGTGAGAGAGAGAAAGGGAGAAAGTAAGCCGCCAGATCTGAGACGCAAACCATAGTCGAACATATGGGAGTCTAGTGCCTTAACCACCATGTTACCTGCTGGCCCTGTGCTATTGCAATTTTTTTTTTTTTTCTGGAGAGGTTTTTGTGATAGGGTGCATGCACTCGCCAGACAGAGAGAGACAGAGAGACAGAAAGCGAGAAATCACCCTCTGGGGGGGATGACCACACCACAATCCCTTCTCCATTCTGCTCTCGGGATCTTGGGCACACACACACGCACGGCGTGAGTTTTGAGCCACCAGGTCCAGGCGAACCGTGGTCAACTACATGGGAGTCCAGTGACATAGCCATTATGCTAACTGTTGGTCCCATGTTACTGCAATATATATATATTTTTTTGGAGAGGTTTTCGCTATAGGGTGCATGCGCTCGCCAGACAGACAGAGAGAGACAGAGATACAGAAAGCGAGAAATCACCCCCTTTGGGGGGATGGCCACGCCACAATCCTGTCTCCTCCATTCTCCTCTCGGGATCTTGGGCACGCACGCACATGCGCCCAGCGTGAGTTTTAAGCCATTGGGTCCAGCACACGAACCGCGGTCGACTAGGTGGGAGTCCAGCGACATAGCCATTACGCTAACTGCTGGTCCCTGTTATTGCAATTTTTAAGCATAGCTGTTTTGAATCTCTTTTCCTTCCTGCCTGAAATCTGAAGCCAATTCACTGACCTATAAGCCTTATTAAATTGATACTTTCTTTTAAACAAACTAACAATTTTTCTGATACAATCTCTCCTCAGGGGCATATATTGCTTTGAAATAGTTTAAAGAAATAGTGTTCACCAGCAGTATTTGTTTTTGTAAGTTTTGTTAATGAGTAGTATAGGCGACTGATAAATGTCAAAACGAAAACACATCCATACCATCAGCTGAGAAGTTTTTAATGCTCTATTTAAAGAGTGAAAAAAAAAAAAAAGATATGCTAGTCCACTTCCCTTTTGTTGTTAAATTATTCATACTCAAATAAGCAATTTGTGTTATTTTAAACATTGGACATCTGTCACCATAAAATTGAAGGGTCATTTTCTAAATTTTAGTATTTAAATTAACTAAAGAGTTTAGAGGGCTTTGAAATGGTTTCTTGAGGCTTAACATGAAAGCAGTGTCACATAACTTCAAAAATATTGCCAGCCTCATTTTAAAGTGTCAAAACTTCCCTGGAAAAGAAGGAACAGTGACATGTCTGAGTTTGGTGCTAAGGCATAGCATGTTTGCATTTCTCATTTAACTAAAGAGAATTCAGTGGAAGACGGCCTCATTTTTTTCTTATGGTATATCTTTATATCTATCTCCATAACATTTGTACAAATTCTAAGTATACTCGTACAAAGTTGGCAAGATGTTCAAGGGGTAGTTACACATTTCATAAATTATTGCTGTATTTTCTGGTTTTTCATTGCTTTCTTTGCTGCCTTTTTAAGGTTTTTCACCATTGTCACGTTCATTGGCAGCTGAGTAGTAAACTTTAAAAAGGAAGGCAACTGTTATCCCCTAGAAAGTAGTTGTAACAGGCGTGAAGGAGAATAGATTCAAACCACTGGCTGCAATGGTCCTACGTGTCAGTGCTATTGAATACTTCCATGACATATGCCTACTCTGAAAGCTTACAGAAGTGGGATTAAATATTTATGTGCTGACTGTATTACATTAGGAGCATTAATTCCATACTGCTAAATATTTAAATACCTGGGGTGTTGAGCATGAGGACACTTAATTATGTCTTTTATTGCACTTTAGTGATAAGAGGTATTCTTTGAAAAGTGAGAAACTTCTGAGAAAATACTGTGTGAGTGGATGAAGTGGAAAATTTTGCAGAGTGTTAATCTCTTCTTTCTATGTATTATGATGCTTAAATTATAAAAGTTCAGAGTTTGCATAGCATATACTACATTTTTTAAATTGGCATAAAACTACCAGTCATATGAACTTGAAAGTAGTGCAATACAAGTATCTTTACGCAGCTCACTTAACTACACACACAGACACACAACACACATTCAGGTATATCATTTGGTTGAAGTTTCTGAGTGCCATTTAGGGCAGTTTATGTGCATTTCACAACATGTTCAATAGCATATTTCCAGGAAATCAGCTTGATATGTTAACTAAGGTAATTTAATAATGCAAAGAATATAAGCAAGCCACGTGGCCAGCCAGGTGGCATGGTGGTTAAGGTGTCTGGATCTAACGTGGCTGACTGCAATTTGGATGCAGGAATTGACAGCTTGAAAAACTCGCTTGGCACACATTTCAATTGTGTCCAGAAACCTGATAAGAGGAGAAGGTATTGTGTCATGGTCTCCCTCCTGGAGGGAAACTTTCTCATTTTCTCTCTCTCTGGCAAGTGCACTTGCCTAAATTTACTTTTTAAGTTTATTTACTTATATTTTCCATTTGCAAGAAAGAGAAAGACCGCATCCCCAACAGAAACTTAATGTTATGGTCCTCTCCCAACCCTCAGCCACCCAGATGACAGCAAGCTTGAGCCTAACATATCTGGAAAAGTCTCTGAACCTGAACCTTGAATTCTCTCGAGTGAGACTGCCTAGCAGAGTATCATGTTTTATTGCTTTACAACTGTCTGGCCCTGCATTACATAATTTCTTAATTCCTTTATATTATCTTTTTTCCTTGCTTTCTTCTTTCTTTCTTACCCACTTCTCTCTTCCTTTTTTCTTTGTGTTATTTATTTTTATTTAAAAGTGTTGATTTTGCAGTCTCTAAGATGACTGCTAATTCTACCATTAAATAATTTTAGTGTCTTAATTACATAAAAAATTAAGAACTCTAACAAGTATGTAGTAGCTGTAGAAACTTTTTTTTGTAAAATTATTTTTTATTTAAATTTTATTTATTTATTTATTTATTTATTTATTTATTTATTTATTTTAATTTGACCAGAGCAAGAAAGAAAGGGGGATTCCAAACACGGTCAGCCATGTGGGACTCACAAAAATACCTGCTCACTGCACAATGCTATGCTTTTTTATTATTATTTTATTATTTTTGAGAGATATTTTGCTATAGGGTTTGTCTACTCCCTGGAGAAACAGAGTGAGACAGACAGAAAAAGAGAAATCACCCTCCAGGAGTGATGGCCACAATGTAATCCCCTCTTCTCCATCCCCATCTAAGGATTTTGAGTACATATGCGTGCACGTCCAACATGAGTTTCATACTGCTGGGTCCAGGACTTGAACCATGGTAGTCCACGTGGGAGTCCAGCACCTTAACCACTATGGCACCTGCTGGCCCAAAGCTATGCTTTTTAAAATGGTCTTATTTTGTACTGCTTCCATGAATACTATCTTTGTGAAATCCTTTAAGTTATCAAACATAAAATTCTGTTTACAGTTTGAGTTACTATTTGTTTCATATGATGTATTTCTTTCAGTTATGGCAATATGTGATCATCATTATGGACACAGTAGTTTCAACATTTTGATTTCTGGCTTTTATACTTACTTTTTTTAATCTCATGTATTTTTGTTTTTTTATGCCATGAATTTTAATATTATTTTAAATATTTAACAAAGCATTCTATTTTATTTTTTCTTTTACTTTTTTATTGTTGTAAGAACACATAACATGGAATCTACTCTCTTCAATTTTTTAACTCACTTTACTTTATTGTGTAGGCTCAATGTCATGTAACAGATCTTTTGAACTCACTCATGTTTTGTAATTGAAATTCTTTAACCCTCACCCCAGCACCTAAAATCCACCATCCCGCTATTTCTGTTTTATAGCTTTACTACAAGTGGAATCATTAAGTGTTTGTTCTTCTATATTTTTAACATAATTGCAGTCTAATCATTATTACTGAGGATTTCCTTACTTTTTAAGGCTGAAAAATACTACTAATCATAGGCTGAATAAATCATATTTTTATTATCCATTTATAAGTCACTAAACACTCAGGTTCTATTTTCATGTTTTGGCTATCATGGATAATGCTGCAATTAAAATGGGAGTGCAAATATTTCTGTGGGGTCCTAATTTTAATTACTTTGGTTCTACAACCAAGATGATTGGTTATGTTCATTAATTTGAAAGTTTATCATGAAGGTGTGAACTACTGAAAAAAGTTTATGAAGCCTTTATTTCTTAATTTCTTATTTATATTTAATTGCTTTAATTATTTGTGGGGTATGATGTGGTTTTTTAAAGTGCATGCATATGCAATGTATGAAAATCCAAACAAAGCTATCATTGTATTCATCACCTTCAACAAAGGAAATTACATTATATTGTGCATATTCAATATTTGTTCTACTAGTGTTTTTCTTTAGAGATATATACATGTGTGTATTGTATGTGTATATACATGCATACATACACACACCTATGCACATATGACATGGCAACCTGCTGCCCCAAAACCATATATTTTTCTTCTGATCAGCACAGGAGTTTTGACCTGTTCCATTTCCAACCTGGGCCGGTTCACCCCTCTTTAGGCAACCTGGTGGTCACTCACTCCTGGGAGGTCACCGTACTGATGCCAAACTTAGTTTAGACACCAGATCTGCATAGTGCACTAAAGCCCAGAACTCTGGACTCAAGCGATCCTCCTGCGTCAGCCTCCCTGGTAGCCGGGATTACAAGTATGCTCCACCATGCTAGGCAAGACCATGTCTTTTTCTTAAACCATGCATTATATTAAATTCTGGATTTAAATAGTGTCTCCACTAGGCTAATATGTGGCAGAGTATCCTTGTCCTTATCTATATGTTTAATATTAAACTTAATTTATAGCATTGTTTTACTATCAGTAAAAACAGTTACATCTCCAGAGTAGGTTCTTATTAAATGACAGTAATTATTATTATATTTTATTTAGTAAGAGGAAGAATACTGTCATTATTCCCTAAATCATCATATATAGTTCAATCCCGAGAAGCAAAAATTATGAGAGAATTTAAGCAAAACATGCATGTTGGTATGCTATGCGCTGGTATCAAGTAGTAATTCCTAAGTACCCTGGCATATAACAAAAAATCTGGTTAAGAAGGTTTGAATTGATTTGACTTGCATCTTCAAAAATGAAAATTTACGTCTCAGTTGCCAATGATTAATAATCCTGTTATTCCCACAGAACTGCAAGCATGTTCCATCACAGAAAGTTTTTAGAAGTATTTCTTAAGCTATAGTTAACATTAAGTTCTAATTCTGTAGCAGATCATTCAAAAAAATGCAATGGATTAGTTAACATTAAATAATTCATGGCTCTAGAGTTTATAATTACAAGAAGCTTCCTTAGGCAAAATCTAAATTTCTAATTCCATGAAAGAACAAGAGAATAGCTACACAGATGTTTTTGAAACCACAGTAGAATGACTCTGAGAAAACTGCAAAACTAAATCCTTAATCTGTGTGATTCGGTAGAAGGAGACAAAACTAAGATACTCATAAATATTCTTTTACTCAGATCAATATTTAGTAATGCAAATTTTGCCCAATTTAGAGGAGAAAAAAATTAGGTAAATAACAAGTCTGGTTACTTTTTTACCTTGTAAACATAACTGAGTAATTCTAATTAGTTTAGGATGGTAATTCAATAAATAATAAATATGCATGTGTATATGAACAAAACCTGTTGTTGGAAAAATAATGATTATATTAATTTACAAGTTTTATATTTGAGCAAAATTGGTATTGGGAAAACCTAAATATGATTAGTTACTTAAACTATTTGGTATAAATATTTGTTGTGTATATTTCAAATATTCACATTTAATAAAATGCAATTAGTTCTTAAAAATTTTAAATCTCACTAATAATTCATAAAACCTGTATTAGAGTGATAGAAATTATATCAAAGAGACTATTTTAGTTTTTCCCTTGTGACTACTTTAGCTTATGTGTTTTTACAAGTATAGTTTGGTGTACTTTTCATGTTTAAAATTTGCCAATTTGTTTTATTTTGGTAAAATGTAAATTACTGTACTTTTACCATGTCAGTTGTTAACAATAGATTATACATACTTATGAAATATAATTTTCTACATTGCAATGTTAAATTTATCAGTTTTTATTTTCTATAATTATCTGAGATACAATAGGAAGACAAAGCAAATTGTTTCTTCTTTGCCAGAGATTTAGTGGTTGCTTCTTAATTAGGTCTCTAAAAACTGATGATAGTTTTATATTTAATGCTCCCCAAATCATAATTTTAAAATAACTCTGTCTTCATGCATTATGCATCTTTCAAGGCAAAAGTTTTATGTGACACTCAAAGCTCAATAGAAAATATGCTGAGTACCACATACACATTCAATTGAGTTGTTGAGAAAGTCATAATACATTTTTGCATAGAAAAACATAGGAAAATACATCATGACTTTTCGGATGACCCAATATGAAGTGTATAAACCGATGACAATGATAATAAATATAGCTAGAAAACAATTAGATATTGTAAAAGTCTAGTTTAATTTCTTTCTAGTGCTTTATCTCTAGGTACATCTCACATAATGCTCTATTAAGTATTGCCTCACTATTTTTTCAAGTTGATTTATTTCTTCCATGACAGACAGAGAGATGGAGTGAGGGGGACCCTTAGCAGGGCTCACAGCATGATCCACTCCCAGTCTCAGAATCACAAGTACGTGTACGTGTGATTAGAGTATACAGAGTAGCCTTGCGATGCAACCTCAGGATCTTTCCGTGTATAGCTCAGATGTTCCTGAGCATTGTATTACTGCTGTGGAACCATGTGGAACCATCTTCTGACTTATTGACTACAGATGTCTACCTCATTGGAAAATGAAATGGCGATATTATAGTAAATGCAGAGTTTAAAATATATACTATGAAGCAGAAATTTAATAATAATACACTTTGTAAACATATTAGACTAATGATTATTCAAATATAATTTATTGATGACAGAGGATATTTTTGGTTCTTGATAGTTATCTTTTACCCTAGGTTGACTTCTGGGAGAATTTTCTAAATTTCTCCTCTTTCCTTTGTGTACCAATAATATTATACTTATCTGTATTAATCCTAAACTCCTTTCTTCTAACTGCATTGCCTTCTCCACTACATGGGAACGACCCAGCTAGATGATTCCTTCATCCATTATCTCTATAAAAATTTTCAGGAGAATTTCTTCAAACCTCTTTAAATTTGAAGTGTTACAGGGGTTTTTAATTATTTCCAAAAGTTGTTGAATTTTAAAACACAATTTAGGTAGTATTTATGTTTTCATTGATCTAACATGCTTCTTTTGCTATAGGATAAAAGTTTGAACATAAATAAATTTTAACTTTGTAAAAAAATACAGTATATTGGGTATTTATTAGTGTGTGTGTGTGTGTCTAGATAATTGGGGGGGTTAAGTTGGTAGATATATAAAAATATTTTAAATAATTTAAATAATTTTTTAAAAACAAATAATGGAATCTATTTGACTCTAAAGGTTATGTTCTTTCCACTACAACATGCATTTTTCCTTTCTATTCTTTAAGGTGATTAAATCATATAATAAAAATGAACTAAATTAAATAATCTAGTTTCAGAAAAATGTAATTATCACTTTTGAAAACTTTCCAAATCCGGAGAAATATACAGATATTCAGACCCAGAAAATTCTCCCCATATCATTGCCAGATTGGTAAAAGTCAAAGAAAACATTTTAAAAAAAGGCAAGAGAGAAGTATCAAGTTTCATTCAAAACTTATTTTATTAGGCTAACATCAGACTTTTAATGGAAGCAATGCAGGCAAGGAAAGAAAGAAAAGAAAAGAAAAAAATGCAGTTCAAAATACTATATCTAGCAAGATTGTCCTTCAAATGGGAAGAAGAAAAAACACCATTCTCAGATAAACAAAAACTGAAAGGATTTATCAACACTAGACCAGCTATTCAAGAAGTACTATGTTAAGACAATGAAAGACCAACAAACAGAAATAAGAGAACACAAAACAACTAAGAAAATGACTGAAAACTAGCACAGATAAGTCTACAAATATCAATAATAATGTTGAATGTTAATGGATAAAATTCTCCAATTAAAATACACAGTCTGTCTGAATGGATCTAAAAAAAAAGAAAAGAGCCCACCTTATGCTGCATACATGAAACACGGGAACAGCAGATGGCATAATGGTTACATCACTGGACTCCCACATAGTCGACTGTGGTTTGGTCCCAGCGGCTTAAAACTCATGTCAGGCACCTGTGTGTGTGTGCCCAGGATCCCAGGAAGAGAATAGAAAAGAAGGAATTGCGACACTGTCACCCCCCTCAACTCCCTACCCGTACCCCGTCACCCGCCCCCCCAAACCCAGGGAGTGATTTCTCACTTTCTGGCTCTCCCTCTCTGTCTGTCCAGCAAGTGCGCATGCCCTATAATGAAATCCCTCTCTCTCAAGAAACAAACAAAACAAAATAACAACAACAACAAAAAACATAGATTGAAAGTAAAGGGTCAGAAAGTGATGATCTATGCAAACAGAAAAAAATAGAAAAAAATAAGTCTGGAGTCATGATCCTGATAACAGAAAAAAATAGACTTCAAAAGAAAAACTGTATAGAGACTAAGCATGGTCTATACTATACACTAGAGTACTATATAGTCCTAAAATGCCTACTTTACCAAGGAGATATAACACATAAATGTTTTAGGCACCCAACACAGGAAAACACAAATATGTGAAAGAAAGACTGCTAAATCTAAAAGGAAAGATAGAGCAAAACACATTTACTGAGTTTAAATCCCCCACTAACATGTATGAATAGATCATTTAGACAAAAAGTAAACAAAGAGACGCAAGAATTAAATGACACTGTAAACCAAATGGATTTGACAGATATGTACCGAACATTTCATCCAACAACCACGAAGTACACATTTTCTCATTACCACATGGAACACTGTGGAAGACTTACCACATGATAGGACATGAAAGTAAGCCTTTACAGTTTTAAAGTGTAGAAATTATAATATATCCAGAATGTTTTCTGACTACAATGTAATTAAACTTGACAAGCCATTAACTAGACTAATCAAGATAATCAGAGAAAGGTACCAGATAAAATCAGTATTGAAACAAGCAATACTACTACAGATATTACGAAAATACAACAAATCAAGAGGTAGCCTCAAATTCCAACTCTTTGAGGTAAGAGTGTTAACATTTTACTGACCGATTCTTGAGGATCTCATTGTGTACACAATTGCAGTAATAGAATAAAAGTGGTATTTCTAGTACTTTCAGTACTTCTTAAAGAGATGTTCTAGTGTTGGTAAGTTCTTTCAGTTTTTGTGTACATAAAAATGATTTTATTTGTTTTTCCCATATGAAGGAAAGTCTAGCTATGTATAGTATTTTTGGTTGAAATTATTTCTCTTTTAGCATTTTGAATACATCTTCCCATTATTTCCTTGCTTGCATTGTTTCAGATTAGACATCTAATGTTAGCCGAGTATAATATCTATTATAATCACCGTGACATTTCTCTCTTGCCATTTTTAGAATATTGTCTTTGTCTCTGAGTTTTACTAATCTGAGTAAAATGTGCCGAGGGAAGGATTTCTTATGTTGATTCCATTTATAGTTATTTCTGGGTCTGGATGTCAGAATGTTTCTCTAGGTTTGGTAAGTTTTCTTAAAACATTTAATTGAATAGATTTTCTATGCCTTTATTAAATTCTTCACCTTTTGGGATACCAATTATTCAGATAGTGAGCATTTAACAGTATGTAGTATTTCCCATATGCTATCCTCATTTTTTGTTTGTTTGTTTGTTTTTGGTGTTTTTTGTTTGTTCTTTTTTTTTCTTATTGGTGGTTTTGTCTAAGTCAGAAATTTGATTTTCTAGATCAGATATTTAATCTTCTGCATGCTATTAATACTCTCAAGGGAGGTTTTGATTTATTATATTGCACTCTTCATCTCTAGAAGTTCTACTTGATTATTTTTATTGTGTCTTTCTCCTCCTTCAAGTCTTGGAAGGACTTCTGTATGTCCTAGAGTTGATTATTTGTTTTCTCTTGCATGTCATTTAGTTTTGTAAATGAATATTTTGAATTTTTCCCTGACATTTCTGTACTCTCTGTGATTGATGAGGGGTTGCTTTGTTCACTTGAAGGAACAGTATTTCCTTGTTTTTTGTTTTTTTTTTTTTTTCATATGTATTGTGCTTATGTGCTGGTTTTTAGTCATCTGGTGAAGTGCATTCTTCTATGATTTTGAGTAGGTTCTATAGTGTCAGGGCAAAAGAATAGCTCTTCTTCATGGTAGAGGGTTGCATCCTCCAGTCAGAGTAGGGTGTATCTAATCAGGTTTAGGTGCTTGGTTCCTCTTACAACCATTCAGGATGAGATGCACCTGAAACCAAGCTGGAAGCATGTAACTAAAGAAAGAAGCCCAAGGCACAGAACACAAGCTAGTGAATCTGAAAGTGTACTTGAGTGGCAGTGAAACATCAGCAGATGGAGGAGAAGGGATTGTGGTGTGGCCAACCCCCTGGGGGATGATTTCTTGCTTTCTGTGTCTCTGTCTGTTTCTGTCTTTCTGACGAGCACACGTGCCCTATAGCAAAAAATACCTCTAAAAAAAAAAGCATCAGAAATCTCCCCAGCCACTCTCCTTCAGCAGCTGGATCACTGGACTTCTCTCCTGCTCTGGTGTATGAGGACGTGTCCTAATGTCACCTGTCCAACCAATTCCAAGCTGCCGCTGGAACACACCTGCCCCACGGGCTAGGGAAACTTGCTGCTACTGCTCAGTATCCCCCATCAATTTTCTTTAATACCTTGAGTTATATAACATAAGAATATCTTAAGCATAAAATTTTCGTAGAAATACAACCATTTTAGTCTTTTATAAGCATTAGTGTAAAGTGGTCTCTTGCTTATTATTTTTGTTTAGTAATTTCCAACTTAATAAAAACTTTCATTCAAGGGGTTTCCTTAGCCGTGCCTTTTCTCAAGTGTGTTTCATCTTTTGACTACATAAGTATTACATATTTGTAATTTGATTTTTTATTAAAGAATGATTTTATTTAACTTTACTTATTTATTTGTATTTTTTTAAAGTTGACCAGAGAGTGACAGAGCGAGAGAGAGAGAAAGAGAGGGGGGAAAACAAGAAACCAAGCTGCCAGGTCCAGGGCTTGAACTGTGGTCGACCATGTGGGAGTCCTGCATGTGAGAGTCCAGCTCCCTTAACCACCACACGACCTGCCAGCCCTGTAATTTGATTATTATAAGACAATTTATCCTTTAAGATCTCTTATCTGTGTAAATTATTGAAACTTTAATTGTGACCAAGTGCATATTTATGTTTGATTTTGTAAATGTTCCTTGGACATATGGAAATGTGGATGTTTTCTGCTTGTAGAATGTACAATTTAAAATATAATTGCAGCAGATGGCAATTAAGCATTTGAAAAGATGCTCCACAATGGGACCAGCAGGTGGCACATTCCTCCAAGTGCTGGAGTCCCAAAGGGCTGACCATGGTCCAGATCTTGGACCCAGAAGCTTGAAACTCAAACTGGGTGTCTGTGCATGCATGTCCAAGATCCCAAGACAAGAGTTGAGAAGAAGGAATTGAAGTGTGACCACACCTCATTGGGGGGCGATTTCTCACTGTCTCTCCAGTGAGCAAATAGGTCCTATATCAAGAATCCCCTCCTCCCAAAAAGAAGATGTTTCACATCATATGTTATAAGAAAAATAATGAACATGAGAATGAGGAAGCAGTAGATGGCATAATGATTACAGTACTGGACTCACAAGTAGTTGACCGTGGTTTGAATCCCAGACCCAGCTGCTTAAAACTCATGACAGATGTATGTGTGTGTGTTTCCAAGTTCCCTAGAGGAGAATGGAAGAGAATAGTGTGAAGCAGAGCCATCCCTTCTGGGTCAGTGATTTCTCACTTTCTGTCTCTCTGTCTCTCCTGCAAGCACACACATCCTATAGTGAAAATATCTCTCTAAAAAAAAAAAGAAAGAAAGAAAGAAAGAAAGAAAGAAGAATGCATGTCGTCTTCATACCTACTAGAACAGCCAAAATCCAAAAAATTGACAATGCCAAATTCTGGTAAGACAAAAGGAATCATGAAACTAACAGACAATCCTTTTTTTTTTTTTTTAATTATTATAAAAGGTTTTTGCCTTGGGGCATGTATATGCTCACAAAACTTTTCAGTGGATGCCTTCATCTGTTTCGGTTGCCTAACAATTGAGGTACATTGACAGAAGAGCAAAACAGAGGTAAGGTAAAATACCTATTAGAGATTTAGGAGGAAGTAAAACTACCAAGACATTTAATCTTTTCAAAGGTGATCCTGCTGCCAAGGAAGAGATTGGGTTTCTAGGTGGAGACAGTAAGTTTTATAAATGTCCAAGAAATTACGATCAAAAATTTAACATTTTGTGTTACTGGAGGATCCACTGTAGTTTATTTCCTTAACAACAGTATTGCTATTCCAAGATGAAAAGAATATATAATAGACTGGAAGTTAAAGATGCATATTGGTATCACTATATAAACTTTAACACTGAAACGATAATGCTAATTCCACAGGCCAGACATGAAGTAGAGTCTTCTTAATTTGCAGCCACACTTAGTAGTCAGTGAAATTAAATGTCAACATTGTTCAGAGATGTAAGGATCCTGCAAAATAGTTACCATGTGCCCTCCACTCACCCAGAAGAAATGTCACAGAGGAGGAAACAGTAACACACACTGTTTTTAAAAGGGACTCATATATGAATTTAACTAAAGCCAAATCACCTGGGCATATATTCTCAAATTTGCCTTTCTCCATTTGATCTCTGAGATTTATGAATAATGATGATGTTCTTCCTGCCTGTGGACTTGAAAATGACAAACTTTTCCTATTAAAGTAATAAGACTTCTTTGTATGTACACCTTCATTTCCCAATCAATAGAAATACATGAAAAATGCATTTTTTACTCAAAAATGATATATCTCTCTCTAAAACTTTTTATACCTGCAATTACTTGAATATCTGTTGGTGCTAGTCTTTAAAGAGACTGGGGAAGATGAACAGATGAGCTTATCATCTATGCTGTTCCTCCTGTAAAACTTCTTTCAATTCAATTCTTTCAATTCAATTCATACTTTTTCACCTTCTCGTGGACTCTTACAATCTCAATGGAATGCAAATAAAATAAGATATATTGGAGTGGAATGGAATAAAAGGAATGGAAAAGAACAGAGTGGATTGGAAGAGAGTAAGAGAATAGTTAGAGCTGGTTATGATTTAAAATATTTTCTCATTAATATGATAAACATGAGCCAGTATTTTAGTTAGAAGGGGCATATAATGAATTAAAATAAAATTTGTGTTAAAATAATAAGAATTATATGGGACCAGCAGTTGGAGTAATGGCTATGTCGCTGGACTCCCATGTGGTTGACCACGGTTCGAATCCCAAATCTGATGGCTTAAACTCATGCTGGGTGTGTGTGCATGCGTGCCTGAGATCCCGAGAGGAGAATGGAGGAGAAGGGATTGCAGTGTAGCCATCCCTCCTGGGGGATGGATTTCTGTCATTCTGTCTCTTTCTGTCTTTCTGGGGAGCGCATGCACCCTATAGCAAAATCCTCTCCAAATTAATTAATTAATTAATTAATTAAAATAATTAGAATTATAACATTACTGGCTGTCGGATTGATGAGGAATACATAATACAAATAAATCTCACGAATAATTGAAATTTGTTATTTTAGAGACCAGCATAATGGCTGTCACTAGATTCCCATGTAGTTGACTGCAGTTCGAGTCCTGGACCTGGTGGCTTAAACTCACGCTGGTGCGTGTGCATATGTGCCCAAGATCCTGAGAGGAGAATGGAGGAGAAGGGATTGCAGTGGTCTCGCTTTCTTTCTCTAGCAAAAATTTCCCCCACTAAAAAAACAAACAAACATATATATATATATATATATATATATATATATATATATATTATTCTAGATATTAGCATTTTTATCTATAAACTGAT
>NW_006199495.1:152236-154237 GCF_000334495.1 Tupaia belangeri chinensis
CATATATATATATATATATATATATATATATATTATTCTAGTTATTAGCATTTTAATCTATAAACTGATGCCTATAATGTAATAATACATTTTCTTTTTTCCATGAGTACAAGGTTCAGTCTCTTTCTCTTCCTCTTTTCTCTCTGTTTCTCTATCTTGATCTCTCTCCTCCCCTACCTGCACTCATTACACTAAAATTATTGGATTAATAGTGTTAACCTCTGGTGAGAAAAACAGACACTTGACAAGTAAATGCATTGTGTTATGAAAAATACAATAAAAGTAATAAAGTATGACATGTCTATCCTAAGAAATAAAGAAAGTAATATTTCATCCAGCTTCTTCAGAACTATAAGGGTAGGTTGTACTTTATTGGAGAGAGAAGAAAGAATGTATAAGAAAGAGATTAAATTCTTATAACTATGTGTCTTGTGTCTAAGAAAGTAAGATACATTTAGTACAAGCAGAAAATGACATTTGGATGAGTTTTCAGAGACAGTTCATGCTCTACCAAAGAATTCGCCATGTTGAGTTGCTAGCAAGTATATTACAAAGTGTAAAATGTAATATAGATACTGATATGGTTTAAATGTATACCTCAGAAGTTCACATGTAGGAATATATTGTATTGTGAAGGTAGTAAGTGGAAAGCTCATCCGACTACGTGATGAAGAGATAAAGCCTTTAGGAGTTGGTTAGGACGATGTAGGATTAGAGGGTGAGGGGCTCTCTTGAGTACTGGTGACTTTATAAGGGACTGCACACTGAATTATTACTAGTATTTCGACTTTATAAAACTAAGTATTTTATGAACTGCAAGTAAATCTTTAGTTATCTTTATTGCATATACCTCAAATAAAATGTGAATTAATTATTATAATACTTTGAAACAGGCATTATTACCTCTTGATAGATAAACAAGAGGATCAGCGATTTTAAGCTATCCAAGATCACATCTAAGAATGGAGATTTAAGCCAGCTTAATTTTGCCACACAGTTTAAGTGTGTTTTTATTAAATTAGCGACTCTAAATTACTTAAATATTTGCATACATTGTCTACATGTTGTAAGTGGTAATCATATTAAGATGCTGAAGTAATGAGAAGGCTGAGCAATATAAAAATTAAATAAGAGATAAAAAGAAAATCTTTAGTAGAAAGGTTTTATTTGGAATGACAGTTTAGATTACAATCCAGGACAGACTTTGGGAACAGACGAGTCTCCAGCATGTTGAAGGAACAAAGGCAAGACAGGCAATTTTATCACGGAAGGGAAACCTAGGTAAGTTTCAAGTTATTTAGAAAAGGAGCTAATTGACATTTATGGCACCTTACAGAGAATGATAAGATTCTGCTAGTTTGCTTTTAATTTCCAGAGGGTATATATGTTCACCAGAGAAAGACAAAGAGACTGAGAGAAAGGAGAAGATAGCACCCCTTAGTGGGACATGGGCATGCTGCATCATTTTTCTCCATCCGGTAGGGATTTGGGACACTCATACACAAGAACTTGAAGCATTTTTCAAGCTGTCAAATCAGAATTTAAATGAGATTGGTCATGTAACTCTCTTAATCATCTGACCATGGGGCCAATCTATACATGTCAAGTTTTGATTAGCAGGTGTCCCAAGCAGCTAATCTTTTAACTTCACTCTAGTGATTCCTTTTTTTTTTCGCTATAAGGCATGTGCATTTGTTGGAGAGACAGAGAGAGACACAGAGACAGAAAGTAAGAATCACCTACTAGGGGAATGGTCACACCACAATCCCTTCTCATCCATTTTTCTTTTGGGATTTTGGGCATATATATATATACATACATGTGCACAGCATGAGCTTTAAGTTGCTAGGTCTGGGACTCAAACAGTGGTCGACTAAGTGGGAGTCCAGTGACATAACCATTACACCATCTGCTGGTCTCTCACTCCAATAATTTTATTTGCTGAGTGCTGGATAAAGCTAGTCGTAAAGTTACAGCAGATTGTTTGACTGAATTTGTTCA
>NW_006199495.1:154268-160275 GCF_000334495.1 Tupaia belangeri chinensis
TGAAATAGTTATTTGCAATCTGAGTATTTTCCTCATGGCTTCTCAACTCCATTTCAGATGGGTTTGACAAGAACGCTCTTATTTGCATGCTCGATTTTTAGAGACAAGAGAACATTGGAATCAAGGGGTAAATGCTGGAAATGTGTTGAAATAAACTTGTTTGTCTTAAAAAGTATACACAGAAAAAAAGCAAAGAAACACTTAACAGACACAAGAATGTAAAATTCCCTATTAAAAATGAAGTGTATAGTAATATCCTTATTTTGATTATCAAATAAATAAATACAAAGGGAAAATAAATTAATGCAATGGGGAAGAAAAGAAACTTTTCTTCAATGCTACTCTTAACACACAAATTTCATATACATAAACAAAACAGACTAGCATTTTAACCTTTACAACTGATATCTACAATCTAATAATATAATTTCTCTTTTCAAAGAGTACGAGGTTCACTCTTTCTCTTTCTGCTCTTCTTTTCTCTTTCTCTCTCTTCATCTCTACCTGCTCTCATTATACTGAAATTATAGCCTTAACAGTGTTAGCCACTGGTGGGGAAAACAGACACATGACAAGTAAGTACACTCTGTTATGAAAAATACAATCAAATACAATGAAAATTTCACAAATAGAAAAATATACAGGGACCAGAAGTTAGCATAATGGCTATGTTGCTGAATTCTCATGTAGTCGACTGCAATTTGAGTCCCAGACCTGGTGGCTTAAACTCACGAAGGGCGTGTGTGCATGCGTGCCCAAGATCCCGAGAGGAGAATGGAGGAGAAGGGATTGCAGCATGACCATCCCCCCTGGGGGATGATTTCTCACTTTCTGTCTCTCTGTCTCTCTCTGTCTTCCATATATATATATACAGTGATTTAATTTTATTCATCATTATAAGATTTAATATACTTTGACCAAGGACTTTCTTGTTATTGTTATGTTATGCCACACTCAGTATTTTAGAAAGCTAACATTTCTTTTTAAGATCATTAGGTCTTGAGAACAGTTTTGAATACAAAATCAGTGGCATAGAAAAAAAAAATCATGTGTCAGAAAATTTTTATTATGACTTATTCCATATCTAAACTTGTTTGACTTCATTATGGACCTACCTATGCAACTGCAGTTGGCCAAAGAGTAACGCAAATTAAACAGCAAAAATGTAAAAAAAAATTAATGTTTGCACAGGTGTCTCATAAATCATTTAAGAAATGAAAGCTTATAAATATTACTGAGTTGCCCTACACAAATTTTCACAGTATTGAGAAATACAGTGCAGGATTTGTAGTGTTTCATTAGATACTTTTTCACAAAGCCAAACACGTAATCCTGTTGTTATACTTTAAAATATATTTTCCATACAGCAAATCACTGCTTGGTCCTTTGGAAAGTGGATGAAAGAAATATAAAAATCTAGACTCCTATCCTGAAGAGAACAAATTGATATATTTAAAAGTAATGTTCATAATAAAGGAGGAAAATCCATTTATTTCTATTTTTATTTTTCTGTTATAATTTACTTTCTCTGAATACTATAAAATAATACTAAGAATTAAGCCAGAAATGTATTGAAGCAAATTCAAGTGCTGAAATTCTTATTAGTACAATACAACACCTAACTTTCAAAGCAATTGCCAAATGTATTTTCATAGTTGTTTCCACCGTCTCTTTAGAGCCAAAGGGACAGGACATTTTCAGTCACATTTTGTAGCAGAATCTCAGTTAGACAATACATGTTAATTAAAATACTCCCGAGTCAAAGGAGGATGGTCCAGCACCCTGAGATGGCAGTCAAGGTGCGGCAGGTAGACAAGCGACGTTGCAACATGCTAGCCAGACACACTTCGATGACCACAGCATGTAGAAAATGAATAAGATAAATGCAATGAGAGTGTGAGTGTGGTGGTTTTAATCCTGCTAAGTAGGTGGCATGAACGCTTCAGAGATGCAGCACCTAGCCCCCTCCATCGTCCTCCAGCGTACTGTTGCAAATTCTGCCCTGATATCCCTGGGGGGTGTAAAGGAGTATGGTGCTAGCCACATACTGAGGTGATGGTGCGACTGTCCTCTGAGTGGCACAACTTGTACACTGTACGTTTACCTGCCTTCAGAAGAAATACGTTAGCAAGATTATGGCTAGTCTTCTAAAGATCAATTCAGTAAGTTCAGCATTGCTTCTGCCACTGAGACTCATACGACTAACAGCATCTAGTAAAAATTTTCATTTTAAAAAAATTTAGGGACACACTATTTCTACCTGTGTGCCACTTGGGCATTTATGTTTGTTTTGATATTAGTGATAATTCATGTGTATTTACCCACAAAAGTCACAGTAGTTCACATTGTACAAAAAGAAAGAGAATGCAACAAAAGTAGTTTAGCTCTCATGCCTTCTATCGCACAGTGCCTACATATATACAACTAATGTTCTTTTATGTTATCCTTCAAAAGTTGATAATGAGCATCTGCCTTCAGTGGTCATGTGTGTGTATTCAGGTAGAAGCGTAGTCATAGCTCCGTATCCATATCAGTGTCAAACAAGGATTGAATATAAACTACATTACATTAATTTGGTTTTCTAAAAGGTACTCTGTGTTACTATTAATTTGCGAGGGTACAGATTTCAATATAAAGAAAGTTAAAATCATGCCAATCATGCCATCCTTTTTTTTTTTTTTTTGCCATAGGGCATGTACACTTGCCAGAGAAAGACAGAGTGAGAGAAAGTGATAAATTATCCCCAGAAAGAAGGCCACACCACAATTCCTTCTCCACAATTCTCTTTTTGGGATTTTGGTCACACATACTCATGTATCCGGCATGTTTTTCAGGTTTCTGGGCCTGGGACTCAAACCGCATATTTGTCTGTATGGATCCAGCGCTGAGCCACCATCCACGCAGCTAGCCCCAACCAATCCGAATTTTGATCAACGTAATATTAAAGTAGCTCAGTCTCCTATTTGGTCTCTGGTTTTCCTTATTATTTACAATAGCAAATTCATTCACAGTGAAAAATGTGCCACTAGTCACCTCTGAAAATTGGCCATTCGCTCAGTCTGACAACATTTTTACAGACTTGGCAAGGCCAGTTTGTTTGTCTTTGTCCTCTATTCAGCTGGCCTCGTTTTCAAATATAAATGTATACTGTGTAGCCAAAATAATGGTAGCTGACATCATAGCATTTGTCATTTGAACTTAAAGATTTAAATTAGTTTTACACACACACACACACACACACACACACACACACAATTTGCTTTCTCTTTTTCTTGCCTTTTTTTTTTTTTAAAGATGCAACCTATGTCAACTGTTTTCTTTGCCATAGGGCATGTACACTTGCCAGAGAAAGACAGAGTGAGAGAAAGTGATAAATTATCCCCAGAAAGAAGGCCACACCACAATTCCTTCTCCACAATTCTCTTTTTGGGATTTTGGTCACACATACTCATGTATCCGGCATGTTTTTCAGGTTTCTGGGCCTGGGACTCAAACCGCATATTTGTCTGTATGGATCCAGCGCTGAGCCACCATCCACGCAGCTAGCCCCAACCAATCCGAATTTTGATCAACGTAATATTAAAGTAGCTCAGTCTCCTATTTGGTCTCTGGTTTTCCTTATTATTTACAATAGCAAATTCATTCACAGTGAAAAATGTGCCACTAGTCACCTCTGAAAATTGGCCATTCGCTCAGTCTGACAACATTTTTACAGACTTGGCAAGGCCAGTTTGTTTGTCTTTGTCCTCTATTCAGCTGGCCTCGTTTTCAAATATAAATGTATACTGTGTAGCCAAAATAATGGTAGCTGACATCATAGCATTTGTCATTTGAACTTAAAGATTTAAATTAGTTTTACACACACACACACACACACACACACACACACACAATTTGCTTTCTCTTTTTCTTGCCTTTTTTTTTTTTTAAAGATGCAACCTATGTCAACTGTTTTCTCAAAATGAAAACATAAATGAGCCACGTGACTTCTTGCTTGATGACAGAAAATAGCATGCTGTTTTTTTTAAATTTAGGTTTTTGCCATAGGTTCTATGAATTTGCCAGAGAGATAAATACAGAGATATAAAGAGGGAAAGTGAGAAATCACCCACTAGAGGGAATAGGCAATATACCAATCCCTTTTTCTCCCTTCTCTTCTTGGGCTTTTGAGCACACTCAAGCAAGTGTCTGGTGTGATTGTTAAGCTGCTGGGTCCAGGACTCACACCCTGTTGGCCATGTGGGAGTCCAGCACCGTAATCGCCACGCCACCTGTCGGTTCCTCTTTCCTTCTTTCTATGATCTCAGAAAAGTTCCTTGGGTTGATGGGTATTTATAGCAAATGTCTTTCAAACTTGAGTCAAGATTGTGTTAAGCACAGTTCGAAACACTTTAAATCTCCTCTTTTACCGTGTCTCAGTCATATGTTCCAAATATGATGAGCCAATAAGAACTGGCACTTTTCTGAGTGCTTAATTATACAATTAACATGGTCCTGATTGGCCTGGCATTGTAAAAACATTTGCCAGATATGTTGGAATAAAATTTGTAGTTATAAAAATGCCTGAAAGTTCTCGGACTCCGCACTTCTGAAATGTGCTCAGATGAAATGACATAGAGGTGTGCAGGTAGGTGAGGTGGACAGGAATTGCTCCAGACTTCCTTTCTGACCCTGTCCAGAGACACCTTGACACGAAGGAACAGTTACTACCCGAGGACCTTTGTGAAAATGGATGTGTTTACAAAATGGAATACAAATGTTATTAAGAGTATCTTTGACTTCACTTTTTAGCTATGCACCTTAAAATAGGTAGAACAAAAGTTCCTGAAACATAATGAAATGTACACACACACACGTACACACATTGGACAATAAACCTGACCAGAAATAGGATACGAGTGGTCGGACAGCGATCTTGAGGTAACTCAGTTCTCGTGATCTGGACCTGCATGGGAAGACCCTGCGTTCATGTCCTGAGACCTCCCTGCATGTGCTATGCACACCCATGTGCCAGGGATCCTGGTGGCTGAGCCAGGGAGGAAGTTGTGACATGAAGGTCTTGATATGGGTGTCTGTCTCCTCCCTTGAAACAAATAAATAAATAAATAAATATCTAAACATAGAATGTTAAGTACTTTAAAAAATATATGTGTTCTTGTCATGGAGGAATAGCGTTTTCCATTTTAGACACTGGGCAGCTCTTACATTGTATTGCTCCTGTAACATGAACAAAAATGAAAACAGAAAAACAAAAACATGAAAACAAAGCATGAACAGCATCATGGAAGTAAGAGTGAATTTGGATCACAGCCTCTTCCTTCACCTAAAAATTTTTTCTGACCCAAATATCCCTCTGCCAGTCAAGCGTTGAACTTCAAGCACATACTTGGCAGTATGCCACAAGGAATGAGCAAGATGGTGTGTGGTCTGAGAGTGCCACCGTTGTTTAGCTCAACTCTGTGTAGCTCTGTGGACCATTTGTCTTTGTCATCATTTGTAAAAGCTGAAAATCACTGATGAGAGCAATACTGTATTTCTCTTTGTACATTAGTGACTTGTACAGATGAGCTGGTGAAATTGAACACAACATAGGAGATAATAGTTTCGTTATTCATTTAAGAGTACTGTTAATATAATCTTTATTCACTTAAGAGCTCTAATCATATATACTTTAAAAGAATGAACTGTTGGAAGTTTAGAGAGATAGAATTAAAAATTTAAAGAATTTGAGACTCTCCTGAATAAAGATACATTTAGGAAAGGATATCTAGAAAAAAGTACAAAATTCAGTATCTGGTATATTAGAGCACACTTAAAAACTACTATTTATTATTAACTTTATAACAGAAACTAAGTGAAAGATTTGAATTCACCATTTAATAAGAAGTAATTCAAAATGAGTATGCATAAAATTCAATTTTCTTGCATCAAAATAAACTCATATTAATTGTAATATATATATATATATATTTTTTTTTTTTTTTTTGGAGAGGTTTTTCACTATAGG
>NW_006199495.1:160468-162578 GCF_000334495.1 Tupaia belangeri chinensis
TAGCCATTACGCTAACTGCTGGTTCCCAATTGTAATATTTTTTTTAAAAAAATATTGTATTTAATGACAAAGGACATAAGGATGAGAGAGAGAGAGAAAAAGAGAGAGAGACTGAAAAAGTAAAAGGCCCCACCAATGGTACCTGGTCATGCTGCAATTCTTTTCCTCCAATTCTCCTTAGAATCCTTGGCACGCACGTGTGTGACCGGCCTGGTTTTCAAGATACTGGATCCAGCCACGTGGGCTCTGGCTTTCTCTTGCCAGACACTTGATTGCTGCTCTATGGAGTTGGACCTTTATTATTATTATTATTATTATTATTATTTTGGTAGAGTTAACGAATTAATTTCTTTTTTGAATGAGAGGAAAACAGAGAAAGAGAAATAGAGGCAGAGATCACACCCCTAATAAGGTCTTGAAGCTGCGATCCACCCCAGTCTTCAGTCAGTCCTGGATCATAGACATCCACATGCCCATCATACTCAGAGAGATCTCTCCTTTCCTATGTGGGCTTGCCTTGCAGAACACTGTGTTTTACTGCTGTGCTGTCATCTGGTCCCTAATTTTGTTTTTCCATTAATTTTTTCAAAGTTCTCTCTTACAGGTCTATTATCCCTAATCTGAAATTCTGAAATCCAAAATGCTCCAGTATCAGAAATAATTTTAGCACCAATAATATGATACAAGTGGAAAATTCCACACACACCTCATGTAATGTGAAAAAATGCAGTAAAAATTCTACAGTACAAAAATGTTGTATAAAATTAACCTCTTACTCTTTAAACAAGTTACACAAAACATGAATAATTTATTGTTTAGACTGGGATCCTGTCCTCTAGAGACCTCATTAGATATATGCAAATACACCAAATCCAAAAATATCTCTAAAACACTTATGGTACCACACATTTTGGAAAATGGATACTTAAACTATACTAACAAATTCAAAGCAGCAACATAGAAATTAGTGTTCACTGTCTTAAAACACAGCATCAGTAAAAGTAATTATTCACAAATAGCAGTTAAGATTTCACAAACAAAAGATGGCATAGCATTACAATCGATCAATCAAAACTGCCTGAATAAATTGAAAACTAAATATAATACATGTCAGCATAACTATTTCAAAATTAATTTTGAAATGTTTCAAGATAAAAATATTTGTATGTAGATTGGATAGGATATTTGCTGATCTTTGTGTTTGATCTTGTACTGCTTTCTTCTACTGAATCAACATGGCACAACATAGTCCTAAATACTGTGTTATTACTTAAGGAAGCACCAGCTGAACAGAGGCTGGCAATGAGATGGAATGTCACAGTTTTACAGTGCATATTGTGGAATTTGAGCAAAGGTACTCCGATAAATCTGAGCCCAAGGTGAAGATGAGAAAGAATGCAATCATATTCATATTCTTCTTACAATTTTAAAGAATATGTGATTAGAGGAATATATGATTAAGATCATGCTCAACATTGCTATAGAAGTTGTGATAGTGACCTGTAGTAAGGCATTTTAAGACAATTTAAAAGTAGCATAATAGTCAAAGATTCAAAATACAGCAAGGAGGTCTGCATCCTGAATAATGTAGAGAATCACGGCTTTCCTTTGGTGAATTCAACCTCCAAACTTCCACTTAAGAATTGGAACCGTCCTGGAGAAGAACGATCTGAGCCTTACTATTTTGTACCGTTTATTATCAAGAGTTAAATATCACAGGCCAACATTATCTTTTGTAGCATTATGGGAAGAAACTACACACGGGTTTGTTTTTATAGAAGCATAAAACATTTGTAAAGACATGCAAAGGTAATAGAATATTGAGTGGGAAGTGTGGCTTGAAAGAAAATCAATTACGTAAGAGAAGAAAAAGTCATCAATGGATTTTGTGTGTAGCACAGAAGACAGTAGAGATCCAAAGGTCGTTGCAAAGAGTCTGGCCTTGGTCTAACATGACTGCCAGAAAAAGAAAAAGAAACACAAGAATCACTTCACTATTTCAATCTAAAGAGTTTTTTCCACTTTGGGGTTACTTCAATTTAATAAAATAAAATGCGTCTAATATAGAACGATACAAAAAAATGAAAGTAGAGAAAAATGAATGTAGGGA
>NW_006199495.1:162798-174578 GCF_000334495.1 Tupaia belangeri chinensis
GAATATAGAGAAAAATGTACAGAAATATGTATACGTGTGTATGTATATATATATATATATATATATCCACACACACATATATGCAATGGAAAATGATGATTAATCTACAAAAGTCAACAGTTTAATTGCAAATAATCTGTGATTCCCTCTCTACAAATTTTGCATTTCTTTGCTAGATCTTGGCAGTAATCAACATTTAGAAGATACTGAGCATTGCATATTCCCTGCATCTTGCCATTAGGTTAAAATCACCCTAAATCTGTCATTTTCATGGGCATATATTAGCAAGTGGATACAAAACTGTCCTGCAATTTTGTCTATATTTCTTATGCATATCCACTTCTCTATATTTTAGGGCACTTTGAACAAAGAAAATGAAAAAGTTAAACACATTACTGGAGTTGAGTATTGCCATACTGTGCAGCAAGATTTTAGAGACTAGACCATTTAGGGACAAAACTGAAGGTACCATGCTTTAAGGTTTACTACCGAAGCCCTCCTGGATTTGTTTCCCTCTTCCTATAAGGACGGCAAGTACACCTAAAATATCTGAGTCAGCCTACACATCTTTGTCACTACCAATTTCACTAATGAAAAGCCATTTCTAAATTTCATTTTGCAAATTAGCAAGTCAATGGAGCTAATCATAAAAAAGATAGATGAAGCACTCTTATAGCCACCTCCCAGAAAGTGACTTTTTAATTAAATGATAGCTGACCACCCTTGGAGTATGAACTCCTCAATAGTGCAAATAACTGGTCTAAGTTGTAGATCAAATTAACTTATTATGCCACATTGCCGGTAGAGAAGAATTCTCACACATCCCTGTGGGCTCTAGAGTGCTGCCAGTTATTACTGACCTGTTGCTTCTCCTACTAACCATTCAAATTAATATGTTAAATGAATCATGCCAGTTCTCATCCACATTGTTTTTTCTCCTTTCACATCTACCTGCTTAACTGCTGCTTAGATAGAAATCCCAGTAATCAGGAATGCTGTGTTAAGAAAAGATCAATGTTTGTTCATCCTGGACCTTGCTTAAGTCTCCCAGGCAATCTAGGTGACTTGAATCTTGGGGTGCTCCCTTTTCTCTAACCATCACCCCAGATAGGCATGTAAATACCACAATCCAAGATTTTACCCAAATGCAGAACGTGGTAATTACTACATTTACAACAATCTCGTTCAGCGCCTTTCTATTTCCTGTATTAGTCACAGTGTCCTCTGCTTATCATGACTTTGAAAATTGTAAATCTGTTTAAATTCTACAGCACTAATTTGCATGTGTATTTATTAGTGTCTTGCCTTTATGGTTGTATGCTGTTTAGTGATCTTGGAATAGTCTTGCTTCGATACTTAATTGTCTTTAAATGAAATTTGATAAAATAAGTTTGGGGGAGATTGTTTATTTTTTGCCATGGCAGATTAAGTCACATTTCAAAACATAATTCAACTACATTTTACACAAATCTTTAATTTTGCTTATATTTACTGAGAAGTATTAATTTTATTCTCTGAGGGTTTTTATCAATGAAATGGTTAAGATTTAATATATAAGTATAAATCTATCTACCTCTTTTTATAAATGTGTGTGGTAAGGAGATGTGAACTATATACACACACAAATACACGTGCATATATAAATAATATACAGGTCTTCAAAGGCACATGAAAAACATTTTTAAAAACCATTCAAGGGGCCAGTAGATGGTGTAATATTTAAGTCACTGGACTCCCACCAGACTCCCTCTGGACTGCGGCTTGAGTCCCAGACCTGTGAGTTGCATGCCCCAAATTTCAAGAGAATGGAAGAGAAGGGATTGTGGCATGCCATCCTCCCGCTTACTTTATCCATCACCTGTACCTTCTCTCTTCATAGCCATGCTTTTACAAAGCTTTTCCCCCACACATGCAGAATATTGCCACATAAACACATCTAGTTTAAATATTAATAACAATGTATATTATTATTAATTCTTGTCTGATTGTTTCACATCCACAAATTCAGCTAATAGTGGGCCAAAAATATTTTGGAAGAGACCAGCAGATAATGGTGTAATGATTATGTCCCTGGATTCACACATGGTTGACCGTGGTTTGAGTCTCAGATCTGCAGCTTGAGACACGCTAGGCACATGTGTGTGCATACCCAAAATCCAGAGGTGGGGGTTAATTTCCTGCTTTCCATCTCTCTGTCTCTGTCTGTCTCTAGGGTGAGTGCAACACCCTAAAGCAAAAAAGCTCTTTAAAATAAACAAAAGAAAGAAAAAATTTATTTTTAATTAATACATATTTTCTGGACTTTTTGGAGATCTTTGTGTGCGTGTATCTTTGTAGGTGTCTGACATATGCATACATAAGTGTTTGTGTACACAAAAGATATTGAATGTTGAAGCGGGGAGATTAATGTCTCTGTATTGACTGACATGCATGGCATTCCCTTTTGAAAAAGTAATGTAATACATTGTAGTTATATGTAATCCAATGTAATATAAAGAAGATTATGATGATAATAAAAATAAAAATAAAAAAAAGGTTCAACCTAACCTCAGTGTTCTAAGCTCATTATCTTGAAAAAAATTAACTAATATACTGTATTGAGAAAAGATTATTTTATGTGAGAGTAAACTAATTTTCAATGAGAATTTTTTTTTTTTTTGGAGAGATTTTCACTGCAGGGCACGTGCGCTTGCCAGACAGACAGAGAGAGACATAGAGACAGAAAGCGAGAAATCACCCCCCAGGGGGGATGGTCACGCCGCAATCCCTTCTCCTCCATTCTCCTCTCAGGATCTTGGGCACACACGCACATGCACCCGGCGTGAGTTTTAAGCCACCAGGTCCGAGACACGAACCACGGTCGACTACGTGGGAGTCCAGCGACATAGCCATTACGCTAACTGCTGGTTCCTCAATGAGAATTTTTTAATAAGATACTATTTTGGCCGAAATACATTTGCATTATTATTATGAGCTTTAAAATTGTTTTTAACACAACTTACCAGAATATTATGTTTAAACCATGTTCATATGTCATAAAATGACAGATTCTAACTCTAGAATCTGTAGCTATCAATATTATTGTTAACATTTCCTTCTGTTAGCACCCAGCAGAAGTCTTGGCGTCATCATTAGCTCTTTTAAAAGCTATTTCTAGCTGTATAAATATGGCTATTTTGTTCACCTTTTAAATTTTCTCACAGAATATTCTAATAAAATAAAGGAGTATTTTTTCTTTAAAATGCTCAGAAATACTCACCAAATAGGAGAAAAGGAATTCCAGTCACACATACCTAAACACACAAATTCTGAAGAGACAAAAATGATTCTCTTTAGTAATGCTTACATTATCCATTACCTGTGCCTACTCTCTTCATAGCCATGCTTTTACAAAGCTTTTTCCACACATGCAGCATCTTATCACATAGACATGTCTTAGTTTATATATTAATAACAATGTATACTATTATTACCTCATACATGGTGGCTTCATATCAACAAATTTAAGTAATAGTGGACCAGTATTTTGGAAGAGACCAGCAAATGGTGTAATGGTTACATCCCTAGACTTCCACAAAGCTGATGATGGTTTGAGTCCCAGGTCCATGGCTTGGAGCTCACACTGTGTGTACGTATGCGTGTACCCAAAGTCCTGAGAGGAGAATGGAGAAGGGATTATGGTGTGGCCATAATCCCTTGGAAGGTGATTTCTTACTTTAGTCTCTGTCTTGCTCTGTATCTCTGGTGATTATATGCACTCTATACCAAAAAATCTCTCTCTAAAATATATAGATGATAGATAGATATAGATAGAAAAATAAAGATAGATAGCTATGTATTTGGGAAAAATAAAGTAAAAATACAAACACAATAAAACACATATTTATATATTATTTATATGATATGAGGTATTATTGTTAATCTAGAGATGATTTAAAGCATCCAGGAGAATGTGCAAACATATGTGCCTTACGAACTCAGAGAGGTCTCCAGGCATGAACTCAGATCCTGGCTGTATGGGTTTCTGTAACTACTACACCATTTTAAGGGGCTTGAATATTTGCAGATTTGGATATCAGGGGAGGATCTTGGAATCAAATAAACCCTTACAGAAACTGAAGGATGACTGTATTTCCTAAAAGAATAATTTGCCACTTTGACATAATACAAAGAATTTATTAAATATTTATGCTGTTTCACTCCAAAAGTTGTAAATTCATTATGTTAATTATTTTCTACATTGGCATTACAGGTGTTTTGATAATAATATCCCCATTTAGTTATGAAAGTGGAAGCTGAAATATTCTTGGTGGCACAGTTCATAACATACTAAACTGCAGTGCTGGAATCCACTTGATCAACTATGGGTTCAGTTTCCAGTCTGGTTCTTGAATCGCACTGGGTCTATGCCTAAGATCTTGACAAGCTGAGGGCGGGGTAAAGAGCATCACAGCACGACCAGACACTGTTGAGGGTGCTTTTCCCTCTCTTTCTCTCTTTCATGTATGTATGTGTATACTTTCTATCAGGAATAAAGTGAAAACAAACAAATAAGTACAAATTGAACCATGAAAATATTTAGTTATTTTCAATAAATGGGTTTCACTGCATGCAACTCAGACTCCATATATTTAATAACCAGGCTAAACTGCTTTTAAATAATTCACTTTAAAGCTATGGACTAAAATGTGAGTCTCACATCCCTACATTGGTTAATATCCCATATAGATAATGTGAAGTAGAATGTATGGGAATCTATATTTATTTTGCACCTAATGTATTATTTATTTAGTTTTCGCTATAGGGCATTTGTGTTTGCCAGAGAGAGAGAGAGAGGAGAGAGGGAAAGTGAGAAATCATCCCCCCAGAGCATAGCCATGCCACAATCCTTTTTCCTCCAGCACTGGGATCTTAGGCATGCATGCACATGTTCCTGACATGATTTTCAAGCCACCAGGTCCAGGATAGGAACTGAGCAGTGGAACACGTGGGACCCAAAACCCTAAATTCCACACCACCTGGTGACTTGTGCCTATTTTAAATATAGGGCAAACACGATGTTGATAGTTCTTCATAAACCTATAACTTCAGATTTCAGAATGTGTGCTGTAATGAGTTTTTTTTTTTATTTATTTAGAGAGTGGTGGTGTTCAAATTGTTTGTTAGAAGGTTATTGATTTTAGAGTTTTATCATGTTAACACATTTTTTAGAAGTTGAAAAATATTTTTACATGGAAATATTTAATTTTATTAGACAAATTCTATGTTACTATGTCTGAATCATAATAAAGTAGAAGTCTATAGGTGAGGTTATAGTATGTGCTTAAGACGGAACTTTAAAATGAACTGTCTACCTCCCTCAAAATTTTGTGTGCATGCAGTTTGCATATTTAGGCTAACTCAGTCTTATATCAGATGCACCTCTGTGGTTTCTTAGTGGATGAGTTTATTAACTAGTAATTGAGTTGCCTAGGTGTCTCTGCCTTACGAACCACCATAAATAATAGTATCACCCAAGGCAATAATACAATGTTTTAATATACAAATAATAAATATTTTATTTTCTATTGTTTTAAAATAATTCTCACATTAAATATAAAATTGGACACTATTACTTCAAGTCAAACATTTGTTTTGGAATAAAAGTTTAACCTAAATGATGTATAGTGATTGAATGTATGAATAATAATAATTAAAGAAAAATGTGTATATATACATATATGTGTGTATACATATACAAGAATATATACATTTGGGCATGGTGGTGCCCACCCTATGGCAAGAATATATATATTTATTTTCCACTGTATGCAAATTGAAAGAAAAAGTTGTACCATTTCTCTGTTGCTTGTGGGATTATGTAGAAAAAGTTTTTACAAATAAAAAGGATGAAATAAGTTCCTGTGGATGTTTTGTGTAGTGTCTTGGTATTTGTATTGGTAGTTAAAAATTTACTTCTTAATATATAAAATTCTCATGATTCTAGATTTGAGGTGTGCCCTATTTGAACAAGGGTTGATTGACCTATAAAATTTGTTGAACCATTCCTCAGTACTCTTTAATTAAAAAAAAATTAAAACTTAAAGAAAGTTTAATATTTACATATAACACAAAAAAGTGAAAAAATGTAAATACATATAATGAAATGAACACACTCATACTATTACCCCAGTCAATAAATAAAGCATTTCTTGACCTTCACAATACAAGTGAAGGGATTAGCAAATGGTCCAATGGTTATGTCACTGGACTCCGACATAATCAACCATGGTTTGAGTCCTAGACCTGCTGGCTTAAAAACTCATACCAGGTGCGTGTGTATGCATGACTAAAATCCTAAGAGGAGACTGGAAGAGTAGGGATTGTGGCATTACCAACACCCCCCAACCCCCTGGGGATGATGTCTTGCTTTCTGTCTCTCTGTCTTCCTGATGAACGTATGTGCCCTATAGTATAAGCCTCTCTAATAAACAAACAAACAAAAAACACCATTCCCGCTAATCACAAGATGGCTGCTGCGCCTCATCAACTGATAATCATCTCTGCTTACCAGAACTGCTTTCTTAAAACTGTATTCCATGGAGACTCACCTACAATTGCAGAACTGTACGAGACCCACCCTTGATCCAACCTTGAATGGAATCTATGTTCCCTATTGTTAAAAACTTTAAGCTCATGGCCCCTCTCGCTTTACTTGCATGTATCACATTTTCAATAACTCCTCAGGAAGACAACTGTATATAGCAGAGATAGTGTAATGGGAGAGGGGGAAAGGGCAGAGGGTCAAACATAGGATAAAAAACATATATATATGTATACATATGTAGGAAAGTAGAAATGGAATATTATTGATGATAGCATGCTTGATTAAGCCACTATGCAGTTTATCCTAGATGGGAAACCACATTTAATATGTTGTGATGATGCTCAGGGAATGAATGTTAGGTAATATAAAAAAAAAAAAAAAGTTGCAGGAGAAAAAAAAATGGTGAAACTGTTTGTATCATTTTGTTAAAAAACAAAACAAAACAAAACTGAATATTCCTGACAAATCATTGCTTCTTTCTTTTTCTCCAAGATAAGTCAATGGTAACTTTTTTTTTTTTGAGAGGTTTTTGCTATAGGGCACATATGCTCGCCAGAGAGACAGAGACAGAAAGACAGAAAGTGAGAAATCATCCCCCAGAGTGCATGGCCACGCCGCAATCCCGTCTCCTCCATTCTCCTCTCGGGATCTTGGGCACACATGCACATGCGCCCGGTGTGAGTTTTAAGCCACTGGGTCCAGGACTTGAACCGCAGTTGACTATATGAGAGTCCAGCGACATAGTCATTACGCTAACTGCTGGTCCCAAAAATCATGCATGTTGAGAGAGACAGAGAGAGAGAGAGAGAGAGATGGACTCGATGCCTCAGTCCTCCAGCCTCCATAGGTTTTTGCCATAGAACAGGCGCCACCAAGTCCCTTTTTTTAAAAAATTTTTAAATAGTTGTTCTTTTTCCTTAATGTATTTAGATATTTATTTTTCCCTTAAATGATGTTTGATTGTTTCCAGTTTGGACTGTAACTTCTAAGTATGTTATGATCATTTTTATATTTTTTGATATATATAAAGATGTATGTGTACAAATATGTGTTCCCAGAATCAAATATATACATATTTGATATGTATGTGTGTGTGTGTATATATATATAATATATATTTCTTTTTATTGAGTTCTTAGATCTTATAAATATTGTTAGCATAGATATGTTACAGTTGAGTAGAAACTGTTTTCAAAGGCAGTCGTGGGTCCAGGCAGGTGGTACGTTGGTTAAGGTGCTGGACTCCCACATGGCTGACTGCTGTTTGAGTTCTGGATACAGTGGCTCAAAAATCACACTGGACTTATGTGTATTCATGCACAAAATCCCAAGAAAAGAATGGAGAAGAAGAGATTATGGCATGGCCATTCTCCTGGAAGGTGACTTTTCACTTTCCCTCTCACTGTCCTCTTTGGTGAGCACACATGCCCTGTGATATAAACTTAAAAAAAAAAAAATAGTTGCACTAGTGTGTATTATCACTTGCAGAGCAGAGGAGTTCTAATTATTCACAGACACAGCAACACTTGGCAATATCAGCTTTTTTTTTTAAATTTTAAGCCATTCTGCTATTTATGTGAATAATTTTGTTATAACGTTTCTTAGTTTGTGTAGATTTTTGAATAAACAAAAGTTGCATAGATAGAACACAGAGTTTCCATATAGTTTTTACTCAACTTTCCCTAATTTAAGCTGAAGCATGATTCATTTGATAGGTGAAATAACATAGGTACAATAATATTAAATAAGTCTGTAGACTATATTCACATTTCTCCAGTATTTCCACCAATGCAGTTTTTGTTTGTTTGTTTATTTGTTTTCGATCCTATAAGATCCAATGATACACTGTATTTGGTCTTATGTTTCTTCAGGCTACTGCATCAAAAATAGATTTACTCTTTATTTATTTATTTTTCATGGCATTGAGAATATTAAAGAGACTACTTAGGTATTGTGTTAGTTCATTTTTCCTATTATAAAAGTACCATAGATTGGATAGTTTATTTTTTCCATGTGAAGTCTATGAAGTCCAAGATCAAGGCACAGGCACCTTTGGTTTTTGTTAAGTAAGGACCTACTTTCTGGTTCATAAATGGCACCACCTGTTATCTCATATTGAAGGGGCAAAACAGTTCTCGAGGTCTTATTTATAAGGGTTCTAATCCCATTCAGGAGAGCTCTGCCTACTCAATAACTACTCAAAGGCTACGCCTCCTAAAATTGTTACATTGACAACTAAGTTTAATATATCAATTTTAGAGGAACACAAACATTCATACCATAGTAGAATTTAAATGAGTCTTATGAGGCCAGTTGGTGGCTTAATAGTTAGGGTGCTGGACTCTCAAATGGCCAACCATGGTTTGTGTCCTGGATCTGGTCACTTGCTTTCTCATTTTCTCTCTCTTTCTGGCAAGTGCACATTCCCTATAGTAAATTAAGTAATACTACTACTAATAATAAATAAAATTGAATTAATAATTCTTTCACAAAATAAGATAAAAGAATGTTACATAATGTTTTCTTACATTAAGATTATGGGAGTTCAAGGAACAATACCAAAGAGATGAATTTTCCACCTTGGTTTTTTATTGCTATTGTTTTTATCTTTTTGTTTTGTTTTGTTTTGTTTGCTAGAAAGTGTATGTGTTCACCATGTAGAAATGAGAGAGACAAACAGTCAGAGAAGGAAAATGAGAAAACATTCCTCAAAGGGCATGGTCAAACAACAATCCCTTCTTCAGTTTTCCCTCCTTTTAGTATTTGGGGCACACATACATATACACACTGTTTCTCAAGTCACTAGGTTCAGAACTTGAACTATGTGGTCGATCATTAAAGATTCAGCTGTCTCAACCACCAGGACATGGACTTGACCTTAATAACCCACTTTAATGCATTACATAAGGATTATATGATGGCAATCCAATTTATCACTAATAACATTAATATTGATTATTCAGTTGAGATGTTTGCTAGCATACACTCCATGAAATACTATTCAGTCATAAAAAAACAAGACCCTGGATTGATAATTTTTGATAGAAACTGGAGGAATGGGGAAAATTTATTGCTGAGTAAAGCAAGCCAGGCTATGAAAGAGAGACATTGTATGTCTCCATTTAACATATATTGACTGTTCTCTATGATAGAAACTGAGAGATTGGAGGGCATAAAAGCATTGAAAATAGTTATGGACACTGGAGACAGTGTAGAAGGAGCAAAAGAGGAAGAGGGTAGGGAAGGAAATTAGGGAGAAAAAATAGAGAAGTAAGATATTTTGGGGGCACAAAAATGGCCTATTACCTGTTGATTATAAGATGCATAGTATTCTGGGAACCAGCAGTTAGCGTAATGGCTATGTCGCTGGACTCCCACATAGTCGACCGCGGTTTGCATCCCGGACCCGGTGGCTTAAAACTCACGCCGGGCGTGTGTGCGTGCGTGCCCAAGATCCTGAGAGGAGAATGGAGGAGAAGGGATGGCGGCGTGACCATCACCCCTGGGGGATGATTTCTCACTTTCTGTCTCTATGTCTCTCTCTGTCTGTCTGGTGAACACACATGCCCTATAGCGAAAATCTCTCCAAAAAAAAAAAAAAAAAAGATGTATAGTATTCTTAGCTGGACTGGTCTGAGCTGTATTTCATGTTGTGTAAATTTTCTCTACAACTTAAATGATGTGTAGTGATTGGAGGTAAAAAAAAATAGTGACAATAAAATAAATTTTAAAAAGATTATATGAAGTTACTCTTTTTTTCTTTTTCTGTACTTTTTTTCTACAGAAGTGAGTTACCAAGACAAACTCATAATAAAGAGGAATAAACTTAAATTTTACCTCTAGAAAAAACGAATGTCTACCTATTATCTCTATCTATCTATCACCTATCTATCAAACTGGGAACTTGGTATGGTTTAATTTGTGCCCCACCTTAAGATTTACATATTGTAATCCAAACTCTCAGTATATCATGTGACAGTATTTGGAAATAAGGTCTTTAAAGAAGTAATTAGAATGAATTAGATCATTAGAGAAATCCTTACTCAATATAGCTGGTATTCTTATAGTAAAAGAAAATCAGGACACAGATATCCCTAGAGAAAAGAGCACATGAATACAGAGGGAGAAGGTAACCATCTGTAAATCAAAGAAAGCACCCGAAGAAAGAATTAACTCTGCTGATAATTTGACTTCAGACTTCTAGCCTCCAAAATTTTGTCAAAGTATTTTTCTATTGCTTTAGATGTTAAGTCTGTAGTAATTTGTAATGGCAATCTTAGCAGCTCTAATATAAATTTCTTCCCATAATGTATAAAAATATATTTTTCAGGCTAGCTGCATGTTGCAGTGGTTAAGTGTTATGCGCTGAATGTTGGATCCCATGTGGCTGACTAGTTAGAATTCTGGTGCAATGACTTGACAAACACATCAGGCACGTGTGCATACATGCCTCAAATTTTGACAGGATGGAGAAATGGAAGAAAAAGTATTGCAGCATTAC
Source organism: Tupaia belangeri chinensis (assembly GCF_000334495.1). Classification (NCBI taxonomy): domain Eukaryota; kingdom Metazoa; phylum Chordata; class Mammalia; order Scandentia; family Tupaiidae; genus Tupaia; species Tupaia belangeri. The sequence goes on from NW_006199495.1 coordinate 173,886, forward strand.
CACATCTCATTTGAGATGCTCTGTCTCTCTTTCTTTCTGGAGAGTCTCTGGCAATAAATAAAGTCTCTCCCAATATGTTACCCTCTCTTTGATTTATACTAGTGTGGATTCACGTATATTCATTATATTCTTTGGGTTAAAGTTTAATACGTTATTAATGTTGTTTAATACATTATTAATATTGTACAAATTGTTACAACTTCAGTTATTGGAAGCTCTTTCAGTTTTACTCATGCATCCTTTTTACATACTCCGTTGTATTTTATGAACACTTACTTATCTAAACCATAAGATGACCCAGGTTCATTTTGTGTATTCCTTAACCAAGACTAAAATAAGACTCCTAGTTACTTTTATATAAATGGCATTTTAGAAACCAAATCAAATTATTTGGGTATGCTTTTTTTTTCTTTCATTTATTTATTTTTACATTTTTCCACAAATATTTACTTTACATATCAAAAAATTTTAGCTCATACTCCATAGTTCTTGACAGTGTATAAACAATTTTCAAAATTTCAAAATACTGAATTTTAAAGATAATGTTCAAAATATTTCTTATAATTTTGTATAATTTTATGACTCTATAACAACAGAAGCAGTATGGTTTCAAATATATATATATTTTTTTTTAGAGTGCAGACACTTGGTATATATTAAGTGGGGACATACAATGCCTCTCCTTCATAGCAT
>NW_006199495.1:174691-202509 GCF_000334495.1 Tupaia belangeri chinensis
CCTTTGGGTAGATACCAAGGAGTGGGATTGCTGGATCATATGGTAGTTCTATTTGTAGATTTTGGAGGAATCTCCAAATTGTTCTCCACAGTGGTTGGACCAATTTACATTCCCACCAGCAGTGTAAGAGAGTTCCCTTTTCACTACACCCCCGCCAGCACTTTTCATTTTTTGTTTTTTTTAATCTTGGATATTCTGACTGGGGTTAGGTGATATCTCATTGTTGTTTTGATCTGCATTTCTCTTACAATAAGGGATGTTGAGCAGTTTTTCATATGCCTTTTAGCTATTCGTATGTCATCTTTAGAGAGTGTTTTTTTCAACTCATTCTCCCATCTTTTAATAGGATTGATTGTCTTTTTCTGGAACAGGTGCTTGAGTTCCTTGTGAATTCTGGTTATGAGTCCCTTATCTGATGCATAGTTTACAAAAATATTTTCCCATTCTGAGGCCTGTGGGTATGCCTATTGTTATTGCATAGATGCTGTTTCTAGACTAATGCTGTAATAGTATTGAGAATCAAGACAAAATATTTATCTTTGGAAAATTGATTATTATCTCATTACCTTGAGAAGCTGCAGACCACAGGAGTAGCTCTAAAAAGCTATTCTTTTATAAAGGGAAATTTATATCCACAAAAGGCTGACTATAAGAGGAAAAAAGTTGTTCAGAGATCATCTTAATCACCAGAGAAACTGTTATCAGTGTAACAATACAAACTTTATTCACCATAGCTTTCCTTCCCTCACTTTCCTATAGCTTGTCTACACCACCTCTCAGAAGTCCCAAGGCCCTCTTTGTTTCTGTACCTCACGGTGCTATAAGCTTCAATAATTGGCTCTTCTTTAAGTCTCATAAATAAAAGATACTTAATAAGTCTCAAGTATAGATATGCAACAATTTTTTTTCTGATAATCTGTATTATATCAGTTTAATTCATAGCCCAGACAAAGAACCTGGGATGGTTTCCCTCCCCTACAAAAGAGATAAATAAACTTTGATGAAATAAACATATCTCTACACATGCACATCTACATACAGACATATCTATAATTATTTCTGTACTGGTCTGTATCTATGTCTCTGTAAACATAATGTATTGACTCGGACAGGGGAGTGCAGGGATAACTGGGCCCAGAAACCACACCAAGACATAAGTTCTTGTCCACAACTCATAAAAGAATTAGACAGGTGGACATAGGTAAGCATGCAGAGTTTATTAAAATAGAAAAAGTAGAGCAGAGATCCCAAGTAGAGAGCAGGTCCTGAGTAGTTGCCTGCGAGGAACTGAGGTGAGGGTTTTTTAATCTGGATCAGAGGGGCTTGTCCATGTTTGTTCTCATGTGGTGCATGTTTTCCTGGTGCTGGATTGGGGGCGATCGTCACATGCTGAATGGGTCTGGTTATTCTTTCTAGTTGTGGAGTGGGTAGGAAGGTCAGAAGACTCTCTTTGCCTAAAAACTTTGGGCCATAAAACATCATTACTTTCTTCCAAACCACCTCTATCAGCAAACAGCTCTACATAGCTAAACTATTGAGTTTTTAATCCCAAAACTTAGTCATTTTTTGGCCAAGATGAAAATCTTAGGCCTATATGTTAAATACATTCTTTCTAAGCTTTCCTGTCTCCCAGCTCACATGGGTTTTTACAAGGCTTTTTCAAAGAAATAGTGATTAATGGTCCAAGAATTATTTCATTAAGGCTCATAGTATGGGTACCCGTTTGGCCCTAATTGTAGCCAGCAGTGGCTAATTTTTACTTCCTTTAGGAAGGGAGTGTGATTGTCCTTTGTGGGGTGTGATTGTCCTTTGCTCCTAAGTGTGAGCATCTTACTTGGATTATCCTTTTGGGCAGCAATTTCTCATGGAGTCAAACTTACCAGTTTACAGTTTCCATTAGGTCTGGATATTTAAATTTCAAACTTAGGAGTTGTCCTGTCTTGGGTTTTGACTCCAATTGTCCTTTGTGTGTGTGTCTAAGGGTTACAATGTTAGTTTCGGCCAGAGGGATGAAGAGCAAGAGGAATGTAGGTTTCTCTCAGGTTGGAGTGGGCTGACTGGTCTCAAATTCAGTTTTCTTTGTCAATGTTTTATCATTACTCCTCTTCTAGAAGCTCTCTATTCTATCCTACTATCTAGCCAGGTCTGCCTCAGTATGCATACACACACACAAACGCATGTATACATAAATAGTTTTTAACAAATGGAATGAACTTATAACTATTTTAATGTCTTTGCTAGTTATAACATTTGTATCCATTATGGGGTTATTTTTATTGATTAAATATGCAAGACGTTGTAAATTTTACCTTGATATGGGTGCTAACTATTTTGTATATCTTAAGTTCTGAGCTATATGACATATTCAATTGTTAAGTTAAAGCTGTATGTTTCTTTATGATATGATTATTTTCATGATGTTTCAGGGCAGGTTCAGTACTCTTCTCAATCTAAAACTTTATTTCTTAATATTTAGATATGATGTTCTTGAGTATTCTTCTCTTTGTCCCATAAATTAGGAGATTGTCAATCCTGGATAGTAAGAATAGTTTACAGCCCTGTCTGAGCAGTGGACAATGTTTATTATAATGGTTTTGAATAGTTATTAGCAAAAATGCCTGGCATAAACAATGCAGAAAAAACTATCCATTGATGATTGTAACATCGTAGTGTGGCTAAATTATTTCCAGAATATATAGACTGCTGCAACATAAACAACTTGTTTGTCCCCAGTCAAAGACCTTCTACTTTGTCTTTAATATAGTCAAGCTCAGCATTGCCCTGACACCCTGAATCCCTGCTGAGTTGCATCATGTTGGCAATTTTACCCCCTGCATCCGAACTCAAGAGGAACAACACAAGCTTTCAATAGGCTAATCAAAACCACTTCCATGCTCTCTAGGAGGGCAAATTAAGTTGATAATTTTTATTGCTCAAATGCAAATGTTGTTGCACAGAAAATTCAAGCTACACAAGGCTTAGGTTGTATTCAGAGTCAGCATTCTAATACACTCTTTTAGAAAAACCCACACAGTGATTTGAAGCTTACGCATAATTATAGAGAATTATGTCATTACATTTTAGTATAGAGCTTTTAAGTAAAATAAATGTCTTAGAAAACTATAGGCAGGTTTTTTTATTTTAAAACATTCCAATGAATATTTAAAACAATTTTTATTTTCTATTTTTATTTTTTTGGAGAGGTTTTTGCTATAGGGCGCCTGCACTCCCCAGAAAGACAGAGAGAGACAGAGAGCTAGAAAGCAAGAAATCACCCCCCAGGGGAGATGGCCATGCTGCAATTCCTTGTCCTCCATTCTCCTATCAGGATCTTGGGCATGCATGCACACATGCCCAGCGTGCGTTTAAGTCACCGGGTCCAGGACTCGAACTGTGGTCGACTACATGGGAGTTCAGCGGCATAGCTATTTTGCTAACTGCTGGTCCCAACAAATTTTATTTTTTAATATAATTCCTAAATAATATTGAAAGTGTTGATAAAACCCACATAATTTCAAATGGAAATATTAATGTTTATGAGTAGGCCATAAAACCCACATAATTTCAAATGGAAATGTTAATGTTTATGAATAGGCCATGCACTGAGCTCTCCTCACCCCTCCTCACTATCCTGTCCTATTTAAGACCTAGCTACAGGACACAGCTAGGGCTCATACACATCAGTGACCATTACTTTCACCTCACGGAACTGGCCAACAGCTAGGGTCATTCCTGGAATGTGCTCCCTTCCCCATTAACATCATATGTTTAGAGGCACTAAATCCTAAACACACTCAGATGATTCCGTTAGTTGATAAGATAACATTTTATTGTAACCTTTGTACAATGTATGTATAAACCAGACCCCTGTCTTGGTGACAGACAATCTGCATTGATCTTTAATTGATTTATGAATGTTTTCTTCTTAATGTATAGAAGCCAATATCTTAAAAATAAAATAAAATGTCTAATTGTTTGAATTACCTTATTTTTATAATTTTTTTCCAAAAATTATTTTCTGTGAAGAAATTATCTGCTATACTATTATTCCTTTAAAAATATATCAGTAGTTTTATATATGTGTGTGTATGTATGGCTCTCCCGAGAAGAGAACAGAGGAGAAGGGATTGTGTTGTGGCCACCGCCACTGAGGGAGGGGGGGTTCTTGTTTTCTGTCTCTATCTCTCTTTCTGTCTCTCCGGTGAGTGCATGAGCCTTAAAGCAAAAAAGAAAACATCACAAAAAAGCATTTGAATTATTTTTGTTTAATTAATGAAAAAAGACTTAATTCATTTAATTACTTTTAAAATTATCCTTTTTTTAACAAAATTTGCTGAAACACACATGTGCTCACCAGAGAGACAGAGTGGGAGAATGGAGGCAAAAAGCAAGCCAAAGCAAGCCCCAGAACCAGGACTTGAATCACAATGAGCCATGTGGGAGTCCAGAACTTTAATCACCATGCCACCTGAAGGCTCCATAACTGCTTATTTTTAAAAGCTTACTAAATAAAGCTCTTTATAAACTTTGGTAACAACACTAGAGGTAGAAAAATATTATCATACAATATATCATGCCTATTGATATAAATACACAATATAATGATATAGCTTTTATTAATATTATAGAGATTATACATCTTCTATTAGTATTTTGTATGCTAACTTCTGAATAATTTCTCTCTTCTTTCCAGACCATAAGGCTTTTAAAGATTGTCCTAATAAGTTGTTAGTGAGCCAATCCTAAGTTTGGATTTTGAAAGAAATAACTCTTAGGTGGGGCGATTTTCATCTCAAAGGCATGGAGAAAGAATGAAAATTTTTCTGTTTTGCTTTGCTTTGCTTATGGCGTATTACCTATTTCCAGAGGACAATTCCATTAAGGCGATTATGTAAATATTTATGTATGAATGCTTCCCAAGGTCATCTGGGTTGACACAACATCCATTTCTGCTAGAACTAGATATGATGCATTTTTCCTAATTTGACCTTGAGGTTCCTTTTTTTTTTTTTTTTTGGAGAGGTTTTTGCTATAGAGCACGTGCACTCACCAGACAGAGAGAGACAGAGAAACAGAAAGAGAGAAATCATCCCCCTCCCAGGGAGGATGACCATGCCGCAATCCATTCTCCTCTTGGGATCTTGGACATGCACGCACAAGAGCCCGGCGTGAGTTTAAGCCACCGGGTCTGGTACTCAAACCACGGTCAACTACGTGGGAGTCTAGCGACATAGCCATTATGCTAACTGCTGGTCCCTGACCTTGAGGTTCTTTTGGAAGGCTGGCTATGAATTCAAACCCTATTCTGACATAATCCCGGGGATTTGGTTGAGAATATTTATAGTGTACATTTCATGGAATATTTTTTCATCCTGATGGGCAACCCCATGTCTAAATGTCTGATGGGTGACCAGTGTCCCTTCTATAGGAAACTCTTTTCTACTGGCAGATGCTTTCGTGGCTCTATGTCTGACTTGAGTTCAGTTTATTCTTATCAGGATAGCCACTCTACAAAAGCCGTTAGTAGGAGGGAACTTTGATGCAGGTATGACAGTCAGGAAAGACATAGGGGAGAATTAAAATTAGATGCGAAGGCAAGAAAACATCATACGAATGTACTCATTGCAGAGTTTCATGAGGAAGTACACAGATGAACTTCGGAGAAAATTCCGAAGCCTATTCAAAATAACTAGCTGAGTGTACCAGAAACACATATTTTGGAGACTAATTAGTTAAATAGGTGGATTTCAATTTTGCATGTTTCTTAACAATCAGATTTGAGTGAAAAAGGAACTCATTAATAAATAAGCTTTTTTATAACTGAACTTAGTATGGATCACTCTGAAAAGGAAAAGCATATTTATTTTGTTTGAAGGTCTGCTTTTATAAATATTTCATATGTTTTCTTTTTCGTTTTTTAAAGAATTATTTTATTTAACTTTATTTACTTTTTAAAATTTGACCAGTGAGGGACAGAGTGAGAAAGAGGAAATAAGAAAGCAAGCTGTCAGGTCCAGGAGTTGAACTGCAGTCAGCCATGTGGGAGTCCAGCACCCTTAACCAACATGCCACCTTCCAGCCTCATATAGTTTTTTTTTTTTTTTTTAATAGGTGTTTTTTTTTCAAGTGGGAGAGTAACTAACAAAACAAGTTTATACATTTAATTTTCATGTGAAATAGTCACTTACTCTTTCCACTTGCCCTTTATAATGACTATTTTTTAAAAGGCAATCATTTTTAATCTTTCTGCATGCTTCTGGACATCAATACTCATTCATGAAAAGCTTAATTCATGAGCCTTCATTTTTAAATGCATTTATTAAATAGAAGTGCTGTTCATCTGTACCCTTTGTGGCTCTTGAAATTCCAAATTCCCTTTACTAAATTTTATCATTTTTGTAAGGATTTTCTAAGATCCTAGACTTATAGATATAAAAATAAGTATTATTAGGGGCCAGCAGGTGGTATGGTTAAGGACTCTGGACTCCCACATCGCCGACTATGGTTCAAGTTCTGGACCTGGTAGCTTGCTTTCTCAATTTCCCTCTCTCTCTCTCTCTCTCTCTCTCTGTCTCTTTATGGTCAAATTAAGAAATAATAATGATGATAATAATAAGTTAAATAAAATAAATCTTAAAAAGAATTAAAAATGTTAAAAAGATAGGTATTATTGGAAGATAGAGTACTCAGTTTTTTTAAAAATTAAAGATTTCATTCTTTTTTTTAGAGGTTTTTGCTATAGGGTGCATGCACTTGCCAGACAGAGACAGAGAGACAGAAAGCGAGAAATCATTCCCCAGGGGGGATAGCCACGCTGCAATCCCTTCTCCTCCATTCTCTCGGGATCGTGGGCATGCATGCGCACGCGCCTGGTATGAGTTTTAAGCCACTGGGTCTGGGATGGGAACTGTGGCCGACTACGTGGGAGTCCAGCGACATAGCCATTACACCAAGATTTCATTTCTCATTGAACTTTTGGGTCGGGGTCTCTCCAAGCAGAAATAAAAGTTTAAGAGGAAAAATGCCATGGGATTGGGTTATGCGATGCTTTCCTATATCCTTTTATTGCATGAACGTCTTCTTGAAGCTCATCAGTGAACTGGTATCAACTAACCCAGTCTATGACCAGTTTATCTTCCCCTACAAGAGTCTTACTTTTTGATGGTAATAAATCATAAGTGCTTCAGTAGGCCAATTTGTCAAGTTGTGACTGTCACTTAAATTCCCCTTGACCAGCTCAGTCAATGATTTTTCTTCCTACCTTAATTAGAAGAAAACCAACCAAAGAAGATATAACCCAAATCTCTGCAAATTTTGAAGGTGGGAGCTCAAAATTATCACTGCTCTACAGTAATAACCACTTACTGCAATTTCTGTCAGTTACTGTTAGAATTGCAGCTCTCTTCATTGACGAATTAGGCATTGTAAACCCTAAACGTCACATGCTCTCTCATAACACAAATTAACCCTATATCTATCTGAAAGTTAAAAAGATCAAGGGGCTTTAGGAGCTGTCAGCAGTATATTTAGAGTCCCTTCATCAAATGCCATGACTATCAAAAGAGAAGACCATAATAAATTCAGTTATAGATTTAATTGGATTTTCTTTGCAATTCATGAATTAGAATAACCTTTATTCTACAAAATATAATGAGAACTCACTTTGTGGAACAGTGGATTTTTAAAGGAGAGAATAAGAAAACAGGAGGCGGGACCAGCAGTTGACACAATGACTATGGCGCTGGACTCCCATGTAGTTGACTGCAGTCGGAGTCCCGGACCTGGTGGCTTAAACTCATGCTGGGTGTGTGTGCGCCCAAGATCCCGAGAGGAGAATGGTAGAGAAGGAATTGTGGCATGCCCATCCTCCCTGGGGGGTGATTTCTTGTTTTCTTTCTGTTTGTCTCCCTCTGTCTTTCTGGCGAACGCATGCACTCTATAGCAAGAACCTCTCCAAAAAAGAAGAAAAAAAAGAAAGAAAGAAAATAGAAAGTTGGGATTGGCAGGTGGTATAGTGGTTAAGGTGCTGAACTTCCACATGGCTGAACACAGTTCAAGTCCAGGACCTGCCAACCTGCTTTCTCATTCTCTCTTTCTGCTCAAATTAAATAATATCATCATAATAAAATAATTCTTAAAAAAGAAAGAAAGTCAGAAACTAAGCAAATGAACTTGTTAACATCAGGTTACTTTATTGTAAGGATTAAAAAAAACTTATTACACTGACTCAGGCAGACGGGAATCTTCTGTTTTCAGAATGAACAGGTTTGTTAATGGAATCTTGCTGCTTCCAAAGTCATACTTTGATTATGTGGCAGTTAGCACGACTGACTCAGTTTCATTGTGGTCCATTCTACTGGGACCTAGAGCACAAGCTCAATCCAAAACAATAGCCCCCCCCATTGTATAGCAGTGTTTATTAATACTCATAGTCTATGCTTTCTACCACATGGATCATACTTCAGAACATAAACATTCAACATATGAACAAACTGTATTACTATTTCTTATTAAAAGTTTCATTTGGGCGGTTTAAAATGTGTGAGTTTAGTTATTAAGTGGTTCTTGTGGTTCTTTTATAAAGTTAAGGAAATTCCTCAGATAGTCTATATAATGTGTGTATAATTGAAGCTATGAATAAGACTATCATAATGTGCAAAAACATAACTTTATCTGTAAATAGAAAAGGCCATTATAATTTTATCTAATCACTTTAAGAAAGATATGTTTTATTTAAAATATTATGAGAAGGCTTATTTCAAATTTTTTTTATTTTTTTTGCTATAGGACACGTGTGCTTGCCAGACAGACAGACAGAGACAGAGAGACAGAAAGCGAGAAATCACCCCCTGGGAGGATGGCCAAGTTGCAATCTCTTCTCTTCCACTCTCCTCTAGGGATCTTGTGCATGCATGCACACGCACCCGGCGTGAGTTTAAGCCACCGGGTCCAGGAATTGAACTGCAGTCGACTACATGGGAGTCCAGCAACATAGCCATTACTCTAATTGCTGGTCCTTCAAATTTCTATTTTTCACTCTTTTTACATTTATTCATGTATTTTTTCATGATGAAAGAGAGAAAGAGAGAAGAGAGAGAGCCAGCACCCTAGTAGGGTCTTCATAGTTTAATCTCAGACCCAAACTCAGCCTCCAGGATCACTGGGACAATAAACACCTAGCAAACACAGGAAGACTTTGGGAAGAGAACCTAGGTTTTTCTCAACACAGCATTAGCCTTGTAAAGCATTGTGTTAGTACTACACCAATATACCTGTACTATTTTTAATTTTTGTGTTGTTCAAATAACACTAATTAATTTAATTCCCTGGAACAATTGTGCATACTATTCACTCTGATAAAGTTGGAGAAAAGTATCTCATTTACAAAACCTAATAAACCTAGGGAAATTGATTTCATTCTGAATTGGTTAAGGCCTCAACAAATACTGGTAAGAAAATCACATGTTCCTTTAAACATTTGTTAAGTATGATATCTTTCATTGATTTCTATAAAACTTGGCTAAAAATACTGTTAATGATAATCAATTTTTTGTTAGTTGACAAGGGTTATTAATATTCAGCTTTTGAGCAATTATATAAAGTAAATGATAATTTACTATTCTTTTCATTTGGACAGAACGCAGAATAATATTCTAATAATCAAAAAGCTGAAATTTCAAAATAAACTTTCTCAAAATTTAGACTGCTCTGGAGAGCAGAAGTGAGAGAAACTATTTTTCCTAATATAATTTATTTTCTTTAAAAGAACTCAAACTCTTAGATTATCATAGTAGTGAAATGAGTGTAAAAAAGTCACTATTCTTCAAAAAGAAGCAAGAACAACTTTTGATGCTAAATGATAATATAATTTTGAAAGATGCCATAATTTTTCCCATATACTCAATAACCATGTGAATGTAGGTTCAGACACTATTGAGAATTAAAAGCAATCAAAATAAATACAACATTCTTTATAAAAATTGACAATACTAGAATGCAAATTAAGAACTGACAGTATATATAAAGACTCAATATAAATTAAAAAGCACTTTTCTGTTCTATTGATGAATAATATTAACCTTTATGGGATTTTTTTTTCTTTATTTGGACTGGCTTATGTATTAAAATGCCTGAAAACCATTAGGTATAACGAAAAGAGTGCATTCATGTGAGAATTGTAATTTTTAAAAGTATATTTATATATATTTATTATTTATTATAAGTTTAGATCATTATGTGAAGTTTGCTCTCCAAAAGATTGTGTAAAAGCAAAAACAAATGAAACTGAGCCCGGGGATGGTATGGTAGTTAAGGGCACTGGACTCCTACATGGCCAACTGTGGTTTGAGTCCTGGACCTGGTGGCTTGCTTTCTCTCTCCGTCTCACTCTATCCCTCTCTGGTCAAATTAAAATAAGTAAATAAATGGATAAATTAAGTTAAATAAAATAATTCTAAAAAAATTTAAAGATAAATCTATGTATTTGCATTTTATGATCAATTCCTGATTAAAGGACTGATCTATGTATTAATGGCTGGCAGTTTCAAATCATGGGTCCTTTTTCCTCTGGAGTTAATATACTTAGTATGCATCATACAGTTTAGTATTTTAGGAGTCAGACAGAATGACAGCAGTAAGATGTGACACTAGGAAGCAGATTCAGAGAGGAAGGTTGCTGGTTTGCATCCAGAGACTTCTCCGAGTACACCGCAAACCTAGGTGGGACATGGGGTCAAGACCTTCTTGAAGGAGTTATGTCTCTGTCTATGTCTCTCTGTCTCTTGCTAACGAAGAAACAAATGCTAAAAGAATTATTTATTAATTTTTAAACTATTGTTATTATTCATTTGCAGGAAGGGAAAGAAAGTGAGGAAGCAAGCTGCCAGGTCTGGGACACAAACCGATCGGCCATGTGGGAATTCAGAGTCCCAACCACCACCTTATCTGCCTACACCAATAAATAAATTTTTAAAAATATTTAAGAATCTTCATCCAGCTATTCTTTTTTGTAAAATTTTATTTCCTCATTGGTTTGTATATTTTTAATCAGAAAAGATATTTATTGCTATAACAATCAGTGTTTTAAAAAATTGCATAAAAGTATTGAATAAGTCAAATATAACATTTTACTCATTTTTCTTTAGGATTTTTAATTTATCCCATTATTTTCTTTAAAGATAAACTTTTTATTTAAACAAGTTATTGTACCCTAGCCAGGACATTTTGAATCAAGTCAAACGTGAAAAAAAAAAAAAAAAAAGAAAACTGAATATAATGCCTTAAATAGCATTTCAGGAAACATTTGAAGAATCTTCTCTCCATTATAGTTATAGAACAAATATATTTAAACTTTTGGACTTATTGAATATCTGATTTATTTTAATTGAGACCTCCTTGTGTGCATTTGACATATTAAGTCTTATGTACACTGAGTTTAAGAAATTTTTCTCAATTTTTTTTCTGACTTCAAAACCTGGTATGACTGGCCATGTTAGGACTCAACATGATACCTCAAAGTGTGAGACACTGGTGTGAGTAGTTTAAAGGAAATTAAGAAAACCAAAGAAAGTCACTATCTGATCTTCTCCCTCGCGCATATCTGAAGACTGTGTGACAGGTGTCTTGCCCTATATGTAGAAAGGAGAAAAGCCACACAGGGTCACCAAAATGATTCTGAACAGATAGGTCTTGTTACATTTCCCCTAATTTCTTTTGATTAGATCATACTTTTCTGTCCTTCAAACATACTGCTATATGACTGCCCCTAAAAATATTTTTTTCTCTCTTTTTGGCTCTAAAATTCTAGAGGATCCTGTGTCACAAAACTAACATTAAATAGGGAACCAGCAGTTAGCGTAATGGCTATGTCGTTGGACTCCCATGTAGTCGACTGCGGTTCGTGTCCCGGACCTGGTGGCTTAAAACTCACGCCGGGCACGTGTGATTGCATGCCCAAGATCACGGGAGGAAAATGGAGGAGAAGGGATTGCGGCATGACCATCCCACCTGGGGGGTGATTTCTTGCTTTCTGTTTCTCTGTCTCTCTGTCTGTCTGGCGAGCGCACGCGCCCTATAGCAAAAACCTCTCCAAAACAAAAAAAACTAACATTAAATAAATGTATTATGCTTTATTTTATTTATTTATTTTGCCAGAGAGCACATGTGCTCATCAGAGAGAGACAAAAGTGGTGGGATTTAGGGCATGAATGCTGGGCCTGGTTTTCAAACTGCCAGTTTCTGTACTCAAACTACACAGTCACCCACGTGGGATCCAGCTGCCTTCACCACCATGCCACTGATGGTCCATTGTTCGTCTGTCTTTTATTTTAGAGGTCTCAACCATGAACCTTGGAATTGGTAAGGAAAGGATATTGGTTCTTCCTCCGCTACCTCATTTTGATGATCTTTCTTTTTTTTTTCTTTTTTTGAGAAGTTTTTCACTATAGGGCGCGTGCGCTCCCCAGACAGACAGAGAGAGACAGAGAGACAGAAAGCGAGAAATCACCCCCCAGAGGAGATGGTCACACCACAATCCCTTCTCCTCCATTCTACTCTCGGGATCTTGGGCACGCTCGTACACACACCCAGCATGGGTTTTAAGCCACCAGGTCCGGGACACGAACCGCGGTCGAATACGTGGGAGTCCACCGACATCGCCATTATGCTAACTGCTGGTTCCCCACATTTTGATGATCTTTGATAACCACAAAATCTCAATGAATTGAACGATGCCCTAATTCTACCTGAGTTTGCAATAGAGCTGTTTCAGCACATCCTGGGAGAAAGACTACAACATATAGATAGGAATTCAGTTGTGGTCCTGTAAACCATTTGTTGTTCTGTGTTTCCTTTAATAGACACATCACTTGGATTTTGGATATTTTAAATAATAAAGGCTTCTACGCCTGAAAGACTACTTGTACTCAGTAAGCACTTAGATAACACATACTTGTTTTGTGAGTCAACTTGTTAATGTAATCGGCACATCATGATGTGTCAGTCAGTGATGGGCTGCATGTGCAAGTGGTCCTGTAAGAATGTAAAAGGCTCTCCTGTACAGCCAGGTGTAGAGTAAGCTAGATGGTGGAAGTTTGTGTAAGTACACTCTGTGATGTTTGTGCAATAATGAAATCGCCTAATGACACATTCCTCAGAATGAGGGTCATTAAGCCATGCATGTATATAGCTGACACATAGTTAAGTTCTATTTCCTTAAGTCTCAATGGGGCAAAGCCTCATTACCTTTCACTGTGCCCAAAGGTACAGTAAGAAAACTCTTGATTTCTAAGTACTGGTGAAGCACACTGTTGTCTTCTATTCTCCATAAAACATTCTCCAGCAGATCAAATACTTTGTATAAAATAGAATCTTGTGTTCTTTGCAAAATGCTATGCATTCTAGACCACCAGTCAATTTTGCACAAGCATTAGATATGCCAATGAAGTCATAGAATCTGCTAATGATTTGTCTTCTTTTTCCTAAAGTTAAAGATAATCCCATGAGTCTGGAAAACAAAGCATAGAAGAAAATCAGTAATGTTTTAGTCAAAGTCATAAAATTCTATTTCATCAGTTCACTCTCATGTAATTAATCTCTGTTGGGACTAGCAGATGGTGGAATGGTTACATTGCTAGACTCCCACATAGTCAACTGTGGTTCGAGTCCTGGATCCATTTACCTAAAATTCACACTGGGGATGAGTGTGTGCCTTCCCAAAATCCTGAGAGGAGAATGAAGGAGAAGGGATTGTGGCATGGTCATCCCCCCTGGAGGGTGATTTCTTGCTTTCTGTCTCTGTCTCTCTGACAAGTGCATGCAACCTATACCAAAAAAAAAAAAAAGTCTCAATAAATAAATTAAATTTAAAAATAATCTCATGCTTACTTTTCCTTCTATGATTAAAAATAATTTAGAAAATTATTGCTGGGGAGGAACCCTTCAAGATGCAAAACACCTTAAGTGATCATCTATACTATCTTCAGGAATTGTGTTGGCAACAATGTCCATTTCAAGTGTTTGAAACACAATTTCAGTAATCCACCCTCTATTTTTTTATTTTCATTTTCTAGGGAGGATTTTTTTTTTTTTTCCCAGTCATCAATGACTTTCTTCTACAGAAAGTTTGTGAACTCTGTTGAGGCTTATAACACTGAAAAAGGCCTTCATCATCTGCTTTTGTTTTTCCTCTACAGGAAGTGAAGATAGCTGACTCCAAAGACTAGTTAACAGTAACCGAACTGAATATGCATGGTTGTTAGGTTGTTTCTAAATCACTGTCTTCAGTGGCTGGAGTAAAGGAACAATTGGAATATTTGTTTTCCAAAGAAACCAGTTCAATTAAACTCAATAATTTGAGTTTAAATTATGACACTGAATTGAAACCCAGTAAACATCAGTTTTTTTGCCATTAAAATTAGTTGAAATTGGTATGTAAACTAAAGTAACAGTATATTTAAAAACAAATTTTAAAGTTATATCATTTTACTAGTAAATTAAGCTTCAGAAAATAATCCTTTGTTTCTAAAAATTACCAACAGGGCAACACTCTAACTCATATTCTTGATAATCAACTTATTCTTTTTATTTTGAATATTTTTTTGGAGAGAGATGTTTGCTATAGTGCATGTATGCTCACTGGAGAGACAGGGAGACAGAAAGTGAGAAATCACCCTCTGGGTGGGGATGGGCACGCCACATTCCCTTTCCCTTCAGTCTCCTCTCAGGATCCTGGGCACACACACACACGCGACAAGCTTGAGTTTTAAGTCTCCGGGTCCAGAACTCAAACTGCGGTTGATCACGTGGGAGTCCAGCAATATGGCCCCTTGAATAACTTTTAACAGCTAGTCTATGTGCCTTCCTCTATTCACATTTGGGCTGCTGACTGAAATAAGTCAAATCTTCTTACAGTTTTTCTTTTCTAGCATTTGACATCTCTACTTTATCATATGCCAACTGAGCTTCCTCCAGCCTTCCCTAGGTATATTTATTTTCTGCTTCCAAAGCTGAAACGTAACAGAGAGGGTTAAGGTTCAGATGTCCTCCACAAATGTAAGGAATACATATTTCTTTCTAGGAGTTAAAGTCCTTTAAATGACCAATCCAGTGTCTGGATGCTAGGACCATGGTAATACACCTGAACTCGCATGGGAAAAAGGTCTCAGGGTTGCACTCTGGGACCCCACCCCCACCCCCGCCAGCAGACTAGACACTCATACATGACTGTGGTCTGGGCCAACTAAATCTGGAGGAGGATCATGACATGGGGACCTGATCGGTGATGGCCGTCTCTCTCTCTCTCATAGAGGAAATAAACATATCTTTTAAAAACTATAATCAATCCACTGACCGAGATTACTATGTTACATGGAGACGTAACCGATGTTTAAAACTATCATTTAAAGTCTTTACAGTACTTGAACGTTTGCCTTTGCCAATCATTAATACAGTGATGTAAATTATTGCATGTGTTTTTCATGGAAGGTTAAAAATAGATAAAAAATGTATAGTTAAACTCATGACTTTTTTTTTGAGAGAGTGATTTTTGCTGTATGTCATATGTGCTTGCTGGCGAGACACAGACAGACAGATACAAAGTGCGAAATGATTCCCCAGTC
The DNA here is from genome assembly GCF_000334495.1 of Tupaia belangeri chinensis. Lineage (NCBI taxonomy): Eukaryota > Metazoa > Chordata > Mammalia > Scandentia > Tupaiidae > Tupaia > Tupaia belangeri. Next base: position 190,309 of record NW_006199495.1, read on the forward strand.
TCCTGGGAGGGATGACCATGTTTCAATTCCTTCTCCTCCATTCTCCTTTTGGAATTTTGGGCACACACACATGTGCCTGTATGAGTTTTAAACTGCCAGGTCAGGGATTCAAACCGTTGCCGACTACATGGGAATCTAGCAACATAACTGCTATACAATCTGTTGCACCCACAAGACATTTGTTCTATGTTCATCAGTAGTTATTTAAAAATATTTCTCAAAGACTTTTAAGTTATAGGCTTTAGACTTCAGGGCTTCTATTTAAGCTTAATTTTTATCAGATTACCTAAAGTATATTTTTCAGGAGAAACATGTGCATAGTATTGGAAATAATAAACAATTGAAAAACATTCATGTCAGTTAAAGAAGACAGTCACTTCTGGGCATAACACATGAAAAAACTTGTAACATTAAAATTACTATATTAATTTGTGAAGCAACGTGACAAAAAGCAACATGACTTGTAAAAATTCAAAAGTTATTTTATTTATTTATTTTTGTATGTGAGAGGGAAGGAAAGACGTAGGTGTCCCCAACAGGTTCTTCATTCCATTATCCTACCCACATCCTCAGCTAGCCAGGATAGTAGGTATACACACACAAGGAGACCAGGTAAGTGAACCCAGGACATTCCCATATGACCTACCCATATGATGTCAGCATTGCAGAGTGTCAAAGATGATTTTTTATTCAAAAACACTTTTACTAAATTGAATGTAAACTCAGATATGCAAAATTATAAAAACATAAAATTATAAAAGTCTTTCAATCTTAAGTTTTTTGTAAAAGTTAATTTACACTCTAACTGTAAGCAATATAGAATAAGCCACCCATTGTACCTTTTCCAGTATAACCCATGAAACAGAATGTCTTGAGTTTTAAATTAAGACTTTCCATGAATTTCTGTATTGTTCCAAATTATAATGCTGCTTTAAGAAAAGAATGTCTTTTTCCCAAAGGAATCAAATAAAAAATGTATAGTTAAACTCATGACTTTTTTTTTGAGAGAGTGATTTTTGCTGTATGTCATATGTGCTTGCTGGCGAGACACAGACAGACAGATACAAAGTGCGAAATGATTCCCCAGTCTCCTGGGAGGGATGACCATGTTTCAATTCCTTCTCCTCCATTCTCCTTTTGGAATTTTGGGCACACACACATGTGCCTGTATGAGTTTTAAACTGCCAGGTCAGGGATTCAAACCGTTGCCGACTACATGGGAATCTAGCAACATAACTGCTATACAATCTGTTGCACCCACAAGACATTTGTTCTATGTTCATCAGTAGTTATTTAAAAATATTTCTCAAAGACTTTTAAGTTATAGGCTTTAGACTTCAGGGCTTCTATTTAAGCTTAATTTTTATCAGATTACCTAAAGTATATTTTTCAGGAGAAACATGTGCATAGTATTGGAAATAATAAACAATTGAAAAACATTCATGTCAGTTAAAGAAGACAGTCACTTCTGGGCATAACACATGAAAAAACTTGTAACATTAAAATTACTATATTAATTTGTGAAGCAACGTGACAAAAAGCAACATGACTTGTAAAAATTCAAAAGTTATTTTATTTATTTATTTTTGTATGTGAGAGGGAAGGAAAGACGTAGGTGTCCCCAACAGGTTCTTCATTCCATTATCCTACCCACATCCTCAGCTAGCCAGGATAGTAGGTATACACACACAAGGAGACCAGGTAAGTGAACCCAGGACATTCCCATATGACCTACCCATATGATGTCAGCATTGCAGAGTGTCAAAGATGATTTTTTATTCAAAAACACTTTTACTAAATTGAATGTAAACTCAGATATGCAAAATTATAAAAACATAAAATTATAAAAGTCTTTCAATCTTAAGTTTTTTGTAAAAGTTAATTTACACTCTAACTGTAAGCAATATAGAATAAGCCACCCATTGTACCTTTTCCAGTATAACCCATGAAACAGAATGTCTTGAGTTTTAAATTAAGACTTTCCATGAATTTCTGTATTGTTCCAAATTATAATGCTGCTTTAAGAAAAGAATGTCTTTTTCCCAAAGGAATCAAATCTTCCAAAAAAATTCAGTAGAGAACATTGGAATTGTCAGAATGGTACATCTTATTGTTTTATTCTGTCTCACTGAAGCACTGGCATGTGTCTCAATGGCCACACTTGGGTTCCCTGCTGCCATTATAAAGAATACGAAGTCATTTCCTTCCTGGAAATAGCTCTAGGACTGACATTTCATTATAATGCAGGGAGCTTGTGTTCCACCAAATACGACAAAACTGAATGCCTTCTCCTGTTTACTCTTCCTTAAGATCTCAAGGGTGATAGAGACTGGAATGTGCTTTATGTTAATGTGGGATTTAATTTCTAACTATAGTTTTTGTATTTGTTATTTACAATTGAACACAAGCACCTTATAACCTTTATGCCTAATGATCACTAGCATTACCACATTTGTCAAAGATTCAAGCAATTGCTGTAATTTTATGTGAGAAAATCTAATCAAAATCAAGGTTTTGCATTTAGTATTAATTTAGTCAACTCTGACTGATATTAGGCAGTTTATTTTATGATCAACGGAACTGAATTCACTGAGAAGCTAGGAACAATATTTCTCCATGTTTAGTATTTAATTTCTCTAGTCATTTGATCTTACAACCTACTTTTCTAGATTTACTCTTTTAATTAATTATTCATGTACTTCGTTAAGCATAAATGTTTTTATCTTCTTGTCTTTTATAGATGTTAGTGATGCTTTAGAAAATGTACCATTTCATTTACAGTAGTCTGATGAAACGAATAATATACTTTTTTATACTTGCCAGCAATTGAAAATTTTAGAATGTGAAAACTGAAATCATTTTCTTGAACTGGTTTAGAAGCTGTATCATAAGACAGTACATTTACCTTCATGTTTAGGAGGACTCATCATATTTTTCCTATGTTCATCAGTGAATTTGGTAATGTAAAAAAATACTAATTTACTACATTAACTCAATCAATAGTTGTTGCATTCACCTGCGAGTAAGCACTCCATGAAATAATCCATACAAAACTAAAACCTATAAAGTCTTATTATTAGTACACTAACATCTTCATAATTCAATGCCAGTAGTGAATAATAGCAAGCATATTAAAAAGAATAACCAAACAATGGTTTGGCTAAATGATAACAATGGTTATTTTTTTTAATTTCATTTTCTTTTATACATTCAATCACATTATTTGGCTTATAAAAGGATATTTCAACAGGTGAACATTTCTTCCTAGTACAGTTGATAAAACTATAAATAATCTTCAACAGATAATACCACATTTCTTTTTCCCATTAATGCTTTGCCTCTTTATTTTTCTTCTAAATGTCCTTAGACCCTCCTCTTTCACATACACTGTATCTGACATTTACATCTATATACTGTGTTTCTATATTCTTTAGTCAATCAGTTTCAGTCATAGGCGCGGACACTCAGTATACATTAAGTAGGGACATACAATGCCTCTCCTTCATAGCCTGGCTTGCTTCACCCAGCAGTAAATCTTCCATATTTATCCCCTTCCTGTCAAAAGGCAGGGTTTTGTCTGTTTTTTTTTTTTTTTTTTCTGGTTGAACAATTGTTATTAATGGCAGTGCTACAGATCAGATCACGGGTTTGTCCCCCAAAGTTTTTTTTTGTTTTGGAATTTGATATTGGGAGGTAGTAGGTTCTATAGTTTTACAGACAGATACATGACGTCTCATAAGACCCAAAAAGTAAGGAGTTCTAGCTCTCCTGAGAAAAGGCTAGTTCTCATGAAAGCTTGTTATTAAAGAGAGAGTTGTCAGAAGCTAACACTCTCTGTCCTTGTCTGTCATCCTCTGAGATGCCATCAATCATGCTATTGACCTAGAACTTTGGACTTCATGGCCACAAGAACAGTGAGTGTGTAAATAAACCTGTCTTCTTTATAATTTCTCCCAGCATCAGGTACTTCTGTTAGCAGTGTGAAAACAGACTGTGGCAAATAGAAAATCAAACATTTGATAAAGTTCATCATCAAAGCATTTTGGCCCTACTGTGGTGGAATGCCACTTGTATGATAGCACATCCATATAGGAAAGACTGGAGCTTAGAATCTGGGTCAACCTAAACACACTAAATGTGCCTGTCAGCACAACCATGATCCCAGATGGCTGGAAGGCTGGGGAAGGATTGTGGCATGACAAGACTCTGTCAGGATTCCTGTATCTTTCTCTCTTACTCTCTCTCAGTCTCTTATTAAAGAAGTGAATAAATCATCACTTTTAAAGCATGTTATCAAAATTTACCTGATGTCTTCTCTCTTTTTAACCTATTATTTATTAAATAAAGGGAAATGTTTTTAAAAATGCATGTAATAAAAATTTGTATTTGAATAGCACATTTAAAGTCTCTGCACTTTCAAATAAAAGTAGTTATATTCACAATGTTTTTGAAAATAAAGCTAATTTGTTTTTTTTAAAAAAAATCATTTGAAGAACTTCTCTCATTGAACAGAATTTCCCAGATTTTAAGAAAAAGTTCTTAAATTTAAAATTGATAATTAAGTCTTTTGAAAATAACTTGAGGGAAAATCCATAGGTTATTTGTATAATATTATTCAATTTAGTCATGTCATTATACTCAATTTGACTTAGTGTCTGATGTTTTCTGCTTTTACTCAATTCTTAGTTCTTCACTCCATGAAAAGTACTCAGCTGTTCACTCTATATTATTGCTACACTGCTATGGCTGATAATAATTATTCTAATACCCCAGAAATGTCAGGGATAAAAAAATCTCAAAAGCTGTAATATCAGTGGTAAAGGTTGAGATTACTTAGAAAAAATTATTGTCATCATAGACGACACTTTTTCCTTTGCCTATCCATCTAACCCACCTCTGAAATTATAAATGAAATAAGTAGTTACTAAAGAGTTAAGGTGGAAAAAATATAATGGACTATATATTGAAATTAAAAGTCTAATCATCCTCCCCAGAATAACTTCCTCATTATTATTTGTCTTTCATTATCATGTTATTTGTCTTTCAGACTCTAAATAGATCGACATTTAATAGGATGTTGATTAAGGCTTTTCCTGTTACTCTGGATTAGGAGAGTTGAAATAATTATTTGGCAGTTTGGGCGGCTGGAATCACACATGACTGATCACATCTCAAGTACTGAACTTGGCAGCTTGCTTTCTCACTTCCCCCCTCTCTCTGGCTAACTTCAAAAAGAGTAAAATAAAATTACAATGAATAAAATTAAATAAAATAATTCATTTTAAAAAAAGAATGATTAACTATAGGCCAAAGTTGAAGAAAATAGTTGTTGAATCTTCCATATTCTAAAAGGATCCAAAAATAACGAGGATAGGTACTAAGGTCTTACCAACAGACAGACAACATTGATACTTCTCCCAAATACTGCATCAGCACCTCACTGCTTCTCAACATATATAAAGCAACTAGAAAGGAGGAAGTGAGTAAAGCTCTCTGCCTCTGGGCCATTTTTTAAGAAGAGAAAACTTTTGTGAATCTTTAGACTCACAGAAGTGCTTTCCCACCTTTCATGGCTCAGCTAAGGAGCATCTAGCTCCAGAAGAGCCTTTTATAAACGTAAGTATTTTTAAGAATGTAAGGGTAATATCTGTTCCTGATTAGACTTCTAATGAACTGCAAGTCCTAGGTCCTAGAGCTCTTAGGACGTCCTCGTATGTGAATCCTGAGTTGAGGAAATTTTAAACACAGAGACCAGTGTCTGCTTCTTCCTAGCACAAAATGTTTGAAATAACTCAGACTCCTGGCCTGGCATGGCCCCCGGAATTTCTTCCTGACATGCTGGCCTTTCCTCTGAATGCAAACACCATCCTCAACTCACTGGCACCCAACACGCAAGGCCAGTGCTAGGATGTCTTCTCTTAGTGGGCACTGCCCTGTGACCACTTGTGCTTAACCGCTTTACGACCACTCGGTGCCGAGATATTTAGTGCTCAGTTGCTTTTCCAGAACCCCTCTGGGCTACCATGCTTCCACAAATGAGCTTATACCACCTTCTAAGGTACATGATTAATGTGTGGACACACACACACTTTTGTTTATCCATCTTTTTGTTTATACTCAGTATTGACGCATTTAAAAACATGACAGTCTAATAAATGAATGTTTGAACTTCACATTTAAATTTGCTATTGGTTAAACATTATCTTTCATACATTTGTTGGATGTTTGGATTTCTTTGGTATGAAATATTAACTCGTGTTTGTTCTTTGTAGAGATGTTTATCTCTTCTCACTATGTTGAGTTATATCATGATTATTTACCTTTGGAATTTAATTACCCTTTGTCAGATATACATTTTTTAAAGCTTGCCACTTGTTTATATTTTATAAACCTGAGAAATATATGGATAATATATATCTTTCTAGTTTTTGCAGCATACTTAGAAATGCCTTCTCAAACCAAATTTATGAAGGTAGTTTGCCTAAATTCAAGTTAAATGCAAGTATAATCTAGCATTTTGATGAAAATAGTGATATATGTTATAACTACTATTTCCATGTGACTAATAACTTCCTCACATCCATGAGGAGAGAAAAGCTACTTCCAGGGGTATCAGTTTCACCTCTTCACGATAAATTATCTCATATTATATTTATTTAAAATGTTTTAAGTATTGTTACTGATTCGTCAACTTGTCAGCACTACAGTGTTTCATTTATTGTAGTCTTATATCACACTTTATTATCTAGAAGTACTCTCTCGTTCTCCCTTTCCCTGAATTTGTATGGTTATGGACATTTATTTCTCACGTGCTTAATTTATCAAAGAAATTTAGAATACTCTTGTTAAGCAATTCCCCCCCACTGCATTCATATCTAGCCTTTTTGTTTCTTAAAATAATACAGAAATAATTTCAAACACCACAGAAGGAGTTTGGCTATAGTGAGTCACATACACTATCAGTGGCTATTTGCTCTCATCACGTACAGTTCCCGTGTGGCCTTGAGACAGAGCCAGGGCTGTGTTCACCTCCTATAGAAAGTAAAGAGAAACTCAGATAAACAAGACAAACAAAATCAAATCTACAAAGAATAACTGGAATTCCCAAAATAAATTCTCACCAAATAAATTAAGGTTATCAATTAAATTTTAAATATAAAACCTATATTATAACTTCCAAATGCAAATTAAGTTAAAATACTTATCTATTTTAAAAATAAATTTTGAAAAATTAAAAGAAAATATACTGCCTCGTGCCAAAAGATCTAGAGTGGTTTACAACAATTCTGTTTTTAAATAAAAGGTATCTTATAAATATATGTAAACATTATATAAACTGTAATTATTCCTAAGATCAAACATTAGGTGATTTTAAATAAACATGGCTTCAAAGGTACAGACTCAAAATTAGTTGTGACTGCCTGTCTCTTCAAATGGCTTATAAAGATTAGATTAACTTTTCCAGATGGTGCATGTACATGCTGGAGAGAGATGGGGAGAGAGAGTGAGAAAATGAGAAACCATTCCCCATAGGGCATGGTCATGACACATTCCCTTCTCCTTCAATTCTGCCTCTTTTCAGGACGTAGGACATGCACACTCAGGCAGCCAGGAAAGTTTTCAAGCTGCTGGTCTCAGACTACAGCCATGTGGTCAGCCATGTCTGATCTGCCCATCTTAACCAATAGCCCATGGATTGGCCCTCTGACTTATAACACTGAATAAATTATATATAGTGTTCAAATAACACTAGAGTGGGACCAGCAAATGGCATAATTGTTCCATTTCTTGTCTCCATGTAGTTGACTGCAATTTGAGTCCCAGACCTAGTAGCTTCAAACCCGTTCCCAGCACGTGTGTGTGCATGCCCAAAATCCCAAGAGGAGAATGGGGGAGAAGAGATTGCTGCATGGACATCTCCTCTGGGGGATGATTTCTCAACTTTCTATTTGTCTCTCATTATTTCACTGGTGAGCATATGTGCCCTATAGCAAAAATCTCTCTCTAAAAAAAAATAAAATAAAATAACAGATAAAATAATGCCATAGAAGTTCCCTTGTAGCAAGAAAATACATCAGTTTTCCTTCAGTTAAAAAAAGTAAAAGCAGCAAAAGGAGAGCTTAGTACTCATTTTATTAATGTCAGAAGGAACAAAAATATAATAGATGGCAATCTCTTGGTTATAAAATTATAGACTATTTTTATTACTTTTAATCCTTACAATATAAATGTATATGAAATGCATAACAAAAATTAATTAAAATTATAAATGTAGCCTAAACAAGTAAAGGAAAATATCAAATTATGCAGAAAATAACAATCTCAGTTATGATTATTCTTATAAGTGTGAACTAACTGAACATAAATATGAACAAAAATTAATGTTTTAAATGAATTAATTAGAAATATAAATTAAAAGATATAATACTGGGATCAGTAGATGGTGCAATGGTTGTCATGGGAATCCCATGTAGTCAACCTTGGTTCAAATCCTGAACTTGGCAATTTAAAACTCATGCTGGGGAACCAGCACATGGCACAATGGTTATGCCGCTGGACTCCCATGTAGTCAACCACGGTTTGTGTCCCTGACCCGGTGGCTTAAACTCATGCTGGGTGCATGTGCATGCATGCCCAAGATCCCGAAAGGAGAATAGAGGAAAAGAGATTGTTGTGTGGCCATCCTCCCCTGGGGGTTATTTTTCACTTTCTATTTATCTTCCTGGTAAGCGCACGCGCCCTAGAGCAAAAATCTCTCAAACAAACAAACAAAAAAACCCAAAAAACTCATGTCAGGCATGTGTGAGTGCACTGCAAAAATCACCAGAAGAGAATGGAGAAGGAATGGTAGTGTAGCTACCACCCCCACCCCCATGGGCAGGGGTGATTTCTTGCTTTTCTCTGTCTCCGATGAGCGCATGTGCTCTATAGAAAAAACCTCTCTTAAAAAACCCCAAAAAGTTATTACACTTTTGAATTTTTTTTTTTAATGTAGAATTAGGCCAATGAGGGTGGCACTGTCATAAAGCAAAATTCCATGATACGGAGGCCACATGGGAAGATTCTATGTTTTTATTTCAAGATCCCCCTGAGTATCCCAGGTACACAGGCATATGCAGAGGGGAGGGGCAGAATCTTGGCGTGAAGACCTGTTGTGGTATTCTCTCTCTCTTACTATCTCACTCTCTCTATCTGCCTCTCTCACAGAACTAAAAATAAATGTAAACGTTTTGGAAAATCTAGAACTATATGAATAAAATAATTAACCAGTCCTACAGTATTCTAGTTCTACTTTATATCAGAGTTACTTGGTACGACTCTCAATAATAAGCAGAATGCATTTTCTCTAGCAATCTTTGCACCTTAATTTTGGGAGGAAAACAAAAGACAAAAAGCTCTGAATAAGAGAACAAAAATTGCTAAAAATTGCTTATCTTATACTCAATCTGGGCTTGGGCTTCTTAGGATTACAAGTAAACACATTTTATGTCTAATATGTTCTTATTTTAATGTTTAGGGTTTTTTTTTCAATAATGACCAATAGAATTGTTTACATTATAATAGAAACAAAATGGAAATCATTACCATGCTTAATAATTTTCAGTACTTCATAGTGTGATGAAAATGTGTCATCTTATACTCACACTGTTCTCTTTAGAAAAAATGAGTTAACTCATATAAAAGACAGAAGGAGAAAAAATAATGCAATGGCCAACAGATTTCTTGAGGAGTGCTTATCACGTCTCAGCTAAATATAGTGGAGGGGTGATAAGCTAAATGAAAAAAAGTGAAAAACTATTCAGAACACTTCTCCCCATTTAAAAGGCTAACATAAAAAATATTAATAGGCAAATATGCCGCGTACTATGATTACCTTTCCAAAACATGTTATAGCATTAAATATGATATTAAATTATTTCTCAAGATGACTTTTAAGTATATTCTCTTTTTACAATGCACATCTTTTAATAAAAAAACCTCTCTTAAAAAACCCCAAAAAGTTATTACACTTTTGAATTTTTTTTTTTAATGTAGAATTAGGCCAATGAGGGTGGCACTGTCATAAAGCAAAATTCCATGATACGGAGGCCACATGGGAAGATTCTATGTTTTTATTTCAAGATCCCCCTGAGTATCCCAGGTACACAGGCATATGCAGAGGGGAGGGGCAGAATCTTGGCGTGAAGACCTGTTGTGGTATTCTCTCTCTCTTACTATCTCACTCTCTCTATCTGCCTCTCTCACAGAACTAAAAATAAATGTAAACGTTTTGGAAAATCTAGAACTATATGAATAAAATAATTAACCAGTCCTACAGTATTCTAGTTCTACTTTATATCAGAGTTACTTGGTACGACTCTCAATAATAAGCAGAATGCATTTTCTCTAGCAATCTTTGCACCTTAATTTTGGGAGGAAAACAAAAGACAAAAAGCTCTGAATAAGAGAACAAAAATTGCTAAAAATTGCTTATCTTATACTCAATCTGGGCTTGGGCTTCTTAGGATTACAAGTAAACACATTTTATGTCTAATATGTTCTTATTTTAATGTTTAGGGTTTTTTTTTCAATAATGACCAATAGAATTGTTTACATTATAATAGAAACAAAATGGAAATCATTACCATGCTTAATAATTTTCAGTACTTCATAGTGTGATGAAAATGTGTCATCTTATACTCACACTGTTCTCTTTAGAAAAAATGAGTTAACTCATATAAAAGACAGAAGGAGAAAAAATAATGCAATGGCCAACAGATTTCTTGAGGAGTGCTTATCACGTCTCAGCTAAATATAGTGGAGGGGTGATAAGCTAAATGAAAAAAAGTGAAAAACTATTCAGAACACTTCTCCCCATTTAAAAGGCTAACATAAAAAATATTAATAGGCAAATATGCCGCGTACTATGATTACCTTTCCAAAACATGTTATAGCATTAAATATGATATTAAATTATTTCTCAAGATGACTTTTAAGTATATTCTCTTTTTACAATGCACATCTTTTAATATTTCTTTTATTTTCTCCACAGTGGTTCTTTTCCATCTATATATATATATATATACCTCTCTCTCTATATATAATTGCTTGCTGCCTATGTTTTGTTGTAGTTATTTCCTTTTTTTTCTTCCTTGTATGTATTTTTTGTTGCTTATTTCAGGAAAAATAAATTTTAATAGCTTTTACTTTATCTTCATTCTTCATTCTTATTTTTATTCTAGGAACTCAGATAGTTTTCTTATAGGATCATAGTTTATGGTGACAGATTTCATAACTTAAAAGTATTTTAGTAACTATTTAATAAGTAAGTTTCTTTTTCTTACAGAATTTTGTGTTTAGCAATAAGATATTTCCATTGACATTGTCATCAATTATAAGGATGATTTATTTATTTTAATCTTGTCACCCTAGTGTACAAAAATAATCCCAAAACAAAGGTTGGTCAAACTATTATAAACAGTTATATTTTCCTATTCTTTTTTATAATTATTTTATTTTATTTTTTACACATTCAATCACGTTATTTAACTTACAAAGTGAATATTTCAATATGTGAACATTTCTTTTCAATCTTGTTGATCAAAATATCTTCAACAGCTAACACCACTACCTCCCCGTCCCATCAATGCTCTGTCTCTGTATCCCTCCTCCAAATGTTGTTCCCCAGGCCCCACTCCTCCACACACACCACATCTGGCAATCACACCCATCTCTTGTGTTTGTACATCTTTTAGTCAGTCAATTTCAGTCATAGACTGCGGACACTTGGTATATATTAAGTGGGGACATACAGTGTCTCTCCTTCATAGCCTGGCTTGCTTCACTCAGCAGTAAATCTTCCATATTCTTCCATTTGCTGTCAAAAACCAGTTTTGTTTGTTTGTTTGTTTGTTTTTTGACTGAATAGTATTCCATAGAGTATATGTGCCACAGTTTTTCAATCTATTCATCTGTACGGGGACATTTGGGTTGGTTCCATGACTTAGCAATCGTGAACAGTGCCACAATAAACATCGATGAGCAAGCACTTTTCTGATGAAGAATTCTTCTGTCCTTTGGGTAGATACTGAGCAGTGGGATTGCTGGATCATATGGTAGTTCTATTTGTAGATTTTTGAGGAATCTCCAAATTGTTCTCCACAGTGGCTGGGCTAATTTTCATTCCCCCCAGCAGTGTAAGAGAGTTCCCCTTTCACCACA
>NW_006199495.1:202522-217595 GCF_000334495.1 Tupaia belangeri chinensis
TTTTTTTTTTTTTTAATCTTAGACATTCTGACTGAGGCTAAGTGGTATCTCATTGTTTTGATCTGCATTTCCATTAGGATGAGGGATGCTTGAACATTTTTTCATATGCCTTTTGGCTATTCATAAGTCATCTTTAGAGTATTTTCCTATTCTTATTAAAAAGAAAGATAACAAGTATTTCAGGTAATGTATTTCTCTCAAGAGATGGTTTTTCTTTGCTGGGAAAGTTAGGGTGGTGGTGGGGTGGTGAATCATGATGCGAGACTTTGTTGAGATTGTCTTTTACCTCTTCTACTCTCTTTGTCTCTCTCAATAAACCTAATAAAATAAATTGAATGCAAAGTATATGAAGAAAATTAGCCTGCATCATCCTTTTCTTTTTATTCTTTTGGCTACTATGGAGCAAGTAGTAAAATATTAGACTTCTTCTGCTACCCCGAAGGAGTATAACTTGAAGACATTAGTTGGCCAGTAAGATAAGTAATTGGGCTAAGACTGTTGTTCTGAAGCATTTGAACCAAACATGTCTCTGACAAGTCACAGATTACTAAACAAAAGTTTTGTGTCTGGTTGTAAAGTTGGCACTGCCTAAACCTGGAGAGCACCATTATTAATGAGCTCCATATGTGACCAGTGTCAGCCATGCTGGGAGTGTGTTTCTGGTATTGTGCCCAGTGCTTCATATACTTGAGGCCCAAGGATATGCTGGGTAAATAGTAGCATATTCAGTGCACTCAGCGTATAAGTCACTCTTGGGGGATAAACTTGTATTTTCAGTAAAAACATTCTGATGTTAAAACATCTGAAAAGTTGGAGCCAGTAGATGGTGTGGTTGTTAAATCACTGGACTCCGGCATCATTGACTATGGTTCAAGTTTGAGACCTGGTTGCTTGAAAATCACACTGAGCATGTGTACCCAAAATCGCAAATGGAAAATGGAAGAGAAGGGATTGCACCATGTCATTCCTTCTGCAGGATGATTTCTCACTTTCCTTCCCATTGTCTCTCTCTTTGTGTCTCTCCCGCAAAGCCAAGCACCCTATAGCAAAAACCTTTTAAAAATTCTGAAAATAAATACATAGTGGTTAGTTATTTAATTTATAATAAATCATTATAAACCTTTACATTAGTAACATTTTAAAATATGCATTTTTGGACCCTGAGGTGGCATGGAGCTTGAGGTATTGGATCCCACATGGCTGACAATATTGCTTGAGTCTCAGACGTGGCAGCTTGAAAATTATAGCAGACATGTGTGCATGCATGTCCAGAATCCCTGGAGAAGACTGCAGAAGAAGGGACTGTGGTGTGGTCATTCCCCATAGGGGGGTGATTTTTCATTTTTCTATCTTTCTCTGTGAGTGCACATACCCTACATTTATTTTATAGCATATATATACATATATATAATTTTATCAAAAATTTATATCATCCTTTATGAAAGAGACAATGCTAAAAAGTAAGCTGAAGCAATACACTTACTAAAGTAACTACAAACCAGACTACTAAAAACAGTAAATGCTGACAAGGATGTGGAACAACAGGAACTTTTGTTCATTGTCATAAGAAATGCAAAACCTACATACAACTCAGAGACAACTTGTCAGTTTCTCACAAAACTAAACTTGCTCTTACCATAAATCCAACAGTTGTGCATCTTGGTATCTACTGAAGGTATATGAAAACTTATATTCACAGAAAAATATGTGCAGAAATGTTCATAGCAGGTTATTTATAATTGCTGAAATGGGAAGCAACCAAGATGTCTCTCAGTAGTTGAATGAAAGATTTGTGGTATAGATAGACAATGGAATTTGATTTAATGCCAAGATACAAACAAAAAAGCCTGTCTTGAAGAATCTATGTACTGGGACCAGCAGATACCATAATGGCTATGTCACTGGACTCCCATTTGTCAACCACCACGGTTCAAGTCCCAAACCTAGCAGCTTAAACTCACACCAGCACATCTGCATGCATTCCCAAGATCCTGAGAGGACAATGGAAAAGGTGAGACTGTGGCATGGCCATCCCCCTGGGAGGTGATTTCTCAGTCTCTCTCTCTCTCTCTCTCTTCCTGGTGAGTGTACGTACTCTGTAGCAAAACCTTCTCAAAAAAAAAAAAAATCTATGATTCCAACCATATGATACTCTAGAAAAGGAAAAACTATGGAAATAGTAAAAAGATCAGGGGTTACAGGTGGGGAAACAATGAATTGTCAGAGCACAGAGAATTAATGAAATGAATACATATGACGGCGTCAAAGCTGACAAATTTGTTCAAACCCACTAGATGTACAACAGCAAGAGTGGACAATCATGTAAACAATGGGTGGATTCTCAGTGATAATGTATCAGTAGAAGTTAATTGATTGTCATAATTGTGCTATTCTGTCAGGGCATGTTGCTAATGAGAAAAAGCCTCTGTGTGTTGGGGGGAGGGGTCAGGGAATATTTGGGAAATCTGTGCTTCTCAATTTCAATCTGAACTTAAAACTGCTCTAAAAAATTTAAATAAAAAAATAAAAATAGAATCTGTTTAAAAACAAAGAAAACTAACCACAAAATTTAACTATACTATTGCAATCTGTTTGCTTAAACTAACCGCAAAATTTAACTAGACTTTTGCAATCTGTATGCTTAATCTCCTGATAATATCTAAGCTTGCAGTTACATTCACCAAATTTTATTATTGTTATTTTAAATTACTATTAAGTAATTTATGACACTTTTCTGAGTAATAGAAAAGAACTAACTGGTTATGCTATAGTTGATTCATGACAATGTAACAGTTGGGGCTTGATGGTGGCACCGTGGTAACAGGACTGCTCTGTGAGGCTGACCCATGGCTGGTTCCACGTTCACATCTGGAGATCCTTCTACATTCTGGGAATCCACTTGTCCATGATCTGGAACTAGCTGAGGGTGGAAGAAGATTGTGGTGCAGGACCTCAGTGAGGTGAGTCTTTGTGTTTCTATCTCTGTCTCTCACACTCATGCAAGACATACATTTAAAAAAAAAACTTACAAAAATGTTCAAGTTTCTAAGAATGCTATTCTGGTTACAGCATTTATATACAAGAATTTGATTCACTGGACAAAGGAATTCAGGGTACAGAATTTAAAAAAAATGAATCTAGAATTTATAAACTACTGCATAAAATATAGTAAAAACTGATGAAATCTCTTCTTCATTTAAACAAAATCAGAGCAAATTTCATATTTGTTTAGAAAACATGTAATCTTTCAGTGTGTTCAAAACTGTACACAACACATTCCGTATATTTGTAAAGAGATTTCTGTTTGGAGTGAATCTGAAAGAAGTTAATCTGACAATTAATGCCAGACATTGCTTTGTATTCAAGACTAAAGAAATGTTCTATGTTAAAGTACTTTAAGGACTCCAAAGCACAAAATTCAGGTGGTGTTAATTACACTAGCCTTAATTTACAAACAGCGGGCATAGAATGTTCTTAAAAAAAACACCACCACAAAAAACCAAAACTGCTATTAGAAGAAAGTGTGCTTGTTACTGTGCCTTAATTAAATATGCACGTTTGCTGAGCTTGGCAATTAAAGACAGTTCAGGAGCTAGATGGTCGTTTTACTTGGCTACTACTGTATATCACCTACAAAATGAAATGCTGACATGATTGCCTTCATCAGGACAGATTTTTTTTTTTTCTCATAAAACGTTTCAAACCCATTAACACTATCACAAATAGGGTGAATGCAAGAGCAATTAATCTATGGTGCAACCAAAGAGAAATACAGCATGTGTACTTTTTCTTTTATTGTGAATTAGTTCCCAACCAAAGTTATTGAAAACCATGATTGGTCTGACACATTGATCTCATGGAATTTATGTCTAAATATGGTTCTTGAATGCACAACAATTATATATACTAAAATATGTACAAGAGATAACGCAGATTGCTGAGGAAAGTTGGTCAGGTGTGTTTATTTAGGTTACATTTGTATGGAGAATTAGGACTTCTTAACACTGCACAGATATGTAATCTTTTTTTTTTATTTGAGAGGTTTTTTTTTTTTTTCTTTTTTTTTTGCTATAAGGTACGTGCACTCACCAGAAAGAGAGAGACAGAGAGACAGAAAGTGAGATATCACGCCCCCCGAGGGATGGCCACGCCTCAATCCCTTCTCTTTCATTCTCCTCCTGGGATCTTGGGCACGCACGCACATGAACCTGGCGTGAGTTTAAGTCACTGGGCCCGGGACTCGAACTGTGGTCGACTAATGGGAGTCTAGTGACATAGTCATTACACCAACTGCTGGTCCCCAGATATGTAATCTTACAACTGATTATAAGAAGTTTATTTAGCTAAGATTAAGACAATTACTTCATAAAATATTTCTGGCAGTATAACTTGACAGTATAAAATGCATCAAATAGTGCTAACAAATATAAGCAGGCATTCTTTGTCTTAAAATATTTGCATGTTAGAATATTTCCCTCAAATGTAATGTCATATCGCTCACATTATTTTTTTGCTGAACTTCTCCAAACAATGCGAAGAAATAGTATGAATTTCACTTTTTTGTGTACTTGTCAGTAAAATGCCTACCATTGTCTCTTCTTATAATATGTTAGAAGCATATTTATGTTTTTAAATAACATGTCCAAAATTTACTTACATGATATTTGGACTATGGCAGTACCCCCTTAGCTGACTTTTTTTTTTTTTGGAGAGATTTTTCCTACAGGGCACGTTTGCTTGCTAGAGAGACAGAGAGAGACAGAAAGCAAGAAATCACTCCTGAGTAGAGATGGCATGTCACATTCCTTTCTCCTCCCTTTCTCTTTTCAGGATCTTGGACACTCATGCACATGTGCCCACCATGAGTTTCAAGCCTCCGGGTCCAGCGCTCAAACTGCAATTGGCCATGTGGAAGTTCAGCACCTTAACCACTATGTCACGTGCTGTCTCAAGTAACTTTTTTTTTCCTTAGTAATGGCCTCAAAGCACATGAGTAGTGCTACTAACCTATTATAATTATTCTACTGAGTTATTTGGAAAGTTATGGTGCTATTTTGTATACAAATACATAAAACAAAAGTCATAACTTTCCTGATGATCTAATATTTTACCGTTAGTTACTATTGTTTATGTTTCAGTTTGCTTCATTTACAAAGTAAGCTTTATTATAGGTAGGAATGTGTAGGAGAAAACAGTAGGTACGGGGTTGTGTACTATCCTCATGGGGACTTGGATTCTATTTCCCATGGATCAGGCTGACTACCGTATTCCTTTTGTAGTTTGAGAAAATGTGATTGTGTTCTAAACAAAATAAATTCAAGTGAACAAGTATGAATACAGAACGCTAGAAACATGATGTCGTGAGAGAACTAGGGAGATATAAAGAACCTTACAAGGAGTGAATTACTGAGTTTGGCTATGTTTAAATTATCTGCTTTGAAAGTAGAGAAAAAAAATCAGGCCAGTTTGATAAAATTCCTGTCTATGTCTTTTTTATCTTTTCATTATCAGAAAATTTCATGAACCTATAGGTTTACACATTTTTCCCCTTTGTACTATTTTTTTAACCAATTCTTCAGAACTGTTAGAGAATATTGGGGATCATTGTCATGGCTAATCAGTCTTAGCAGAAATTTCTTTCATCTCAGGTCTTCAATAAATTGACTTGCAGTTAGTATCAATATCATTTTTATGGATGTGACCATGTTATTAGTAAGAAGAGAAGGTATGGGAGTTTTACAAGATCTAAATACCTCAGACACCCATCTGATTATTTCATAAATAGATCATTTAATGCTGGGAACAAAAGTGAAAGGTGTGTGGGTAGATAAACTATTGAAATATTACCAGTACAAATAATTGAGACTGAGTAAGTTTGAAAATAGTGCTCACAGTTAGAAGTAGTTGAATGGTGATGTCTTTAGAAGGCAGAGCAGGCAGGATTTACTAAAGCACCCAATATAGAGCATACAGAAAAGAGCAATAGTCAGAGGTCTCTAATATTTTTGCTTAAGTAATAGAATTATGGAATCATTATTCCTAAAGATAAGGGAGAAGAGGCCAAATAATGGCACAGCAGTAAAGCACAAGGCTCTGTAAGGCTGACTCATATGGGAGGTTCCGGGTACGTATCCAGAGACCTCCCTGTGTATACTGGACATACATAAGACCACAGTCTGGGGCTGGTTGAGGCTGGGATGGGTTTTGCAACATTATTGTTGGGGGACCTCTGGTATTCTCTCGCTCTGTCTCCTTCCTTCTCTGTCATGTGTGTATATATGCACTCCTCTGTCATGTGTGTATATACGCACTCTTTCTTGAACTGTTGCAATAGCTTCAAATCTGGCCTGTTTGCTTCTGCTCTCATCCTCGATTTTCAAGCATGTTAAAGCTCTATTAGCTTCCTGTCTTATTCAATGATAACAGAAATCTTTGTAAGGCTGACCGTCCCATGGATTGTTCTGGCCCCTTCTAAGTTTCAGATCTTATCTCCTACCATTGTGTTACTAGCTTTAGCCAAGTTCATTCCTCTGACTTTTTTTCTGCAGTTCCTGAGCAAGATCTCACTTCAGGGATTTGACACTGTTTTTTGTCAGCCTGGGATTCGCTTCCCCTAGATGACCATATGTATGGCTCACTCTTGGTTTTCAGTCTTTGATCAGTGTCAACTTTTCACAAAGTTTTATCTTAGATTATTATTTAAAATCACAAATACTCTTCTCTCTGCCTAACTGGTCCATGTGCCCTGTTTTACTTATCTCTATAGCACTTGACATCTTCTAATACACTGCATATAATATCTTAGTGTATGTCTATACCCACTATTATAGTCCAGTCTCTGTGATAACACTAACTGAGTCTGGGAGACTTAAAGAGGTTTATTTATCTCATGGATTTGGAGATCCGTTGTCTAAAGGCCACGTCTGGCGAGGGTCTTTTCATTGGTGATGACACTGAGCGGTCCTAAGGCGGTGGGGCATCACGTGGTAAGAAAGAGTAGAAGTGTGAGCCCGTGTCCATGTCCATGTGTCTCTGTTCAGGTCTCTCTGTTTAGAAAGCTACCAGCTGGCAATCATGAGAACCCACTCTGAGGACCTTATCTAATCCTGATTTCCTCCCAAAGACTCCACTTATTAATCCCATACTAGTGATAAGTTTCTTTTTAATACTGCCGCAAATGAATTTCAACAAGATTTTTTGGGGAACACATTTAAAATAATACTCGCTGAAAATTAGTTTTGTGGCTGAAGTGCTTTTTTGCTTGTTTGTTTTTTTATTGTTATATTCTCACCAAATAGAATATATTTGACAAATATCAGGTATCTAGAAATTTTCTGTTGAATAAATTAATGAAATAACGAGTTAATGAATATTTTGTTCTTCATTGCAAATGTGGACAATCAATTTCTAGGAAGAATAATTAGAAAAAGTAGCAAATCTGGAGCAGTGGGTTTGACAATAAGTAAGGTTTAAAGTTCATTAGTAACATCATATCAATTTAGTTGAATGGAAACTATGTTAAATAATGCTTACTCACATCAATGTATGTGGGGTTTTTATTTTATTTTTATTTTTATTTTTATTTTTTAGATTTTTACAACAGGGTGTATATGTGTTTGCAGGAGAGAGAGTGAAAGAGGCAAAGTGAGAAATCAGCCTTTCAAGGGTATGGACACTCCTCCATCCCTTCTCCATTCCTCTTCCAGGATTTTGGGCACACATGCACAGGTGCACAGTGTGTTTTTCAAGCCATCAGATCTGAGACTCAGACCTCGGATTTGACCGTGCGGGATCTAGCACCTTAACCACCACACCGCTACTGGTCCCTAAGTGGGGGTTTTATTTCACTTAACTCAGACGAAGATAGTTAATTTTCTGTGTCAATTTGAAAGTTCTAAGGTATCCAAATTAGGTGTGTCTGCGAAAGAGTTTCCAGGTAAGATTTGCATTTGAATCGATACACATATTGGAGTATATGACCCTTCCCAATGCAGATGGGCATTATCTAATTTTTTTAAATTAATTAATCTATTTATTTATATACATTCAATCACATTGTTTAGCATACAATGTGAGCATTTTAATATGTGAACATTTCTCTCCAGTCCCGTTGATCAAAATATCTTCAACCAAGACCATCACACCTCCCCATCCCATCAATGCTCTGCCTCTGTATCCCTTCTCCAAATGTCCTTCCTTAGGCCCCACTGCTCCACACACACCTCATCTGACATTCACACCCATCCCTTATGTTGAATAAAATGTGGAGAAAGGGAGAATATGTGTGTGTGTGTGTGTGTATATACACACACACACATATTCATACACACACACACATAGTTTTGTTTTGTTTTGTTTTCTTTTATTTTTTTAATTTCCCTGCCTTATTAGGTGATCTAGAAGAGTTCATTTTATCCTTTCTAGCCATTGAACTGAGGCTCATACCTCTGACTTCTCAGAACATTAATATTTCCAACTGGTTCTTTTTCTCTGGAGAAGACTGACTATTCTAATGATGACATTTTCTTCATTAGAAAAATTGATTTCTCGGGACCAGCAGGTGGCATGGTGGTTAAGGCACTGGACACTCACATGTAGCTGACCACAGTTCAAGTCCCAGACCTGGTGGTTTACTCTCTCTCTCTCTCTGTGTACTCTCTGGTCAAATTAAAAAAAAAAAAAAAAAGTGAATGAATAAATAAAAAATTAAATAAATAATTATTTTTAAAAAAAGAAAAAATGATTTAAGTAAATCAGTAATCATATGTAGACAATAAAATCTATAGCAGTTGACATTCTTGTATTTTTATATTTACTTTTTAAAATTTCAATTTTTGTCTAATTTTTTTAAGTTATAAAATTAATATAAACTACTTTAGTCCATTTTGTGCTGCTGTAACAAAATACCTGAGGCTAGGTAATTTATAAAAATGAGAAATTTCTTATGCTCTTTACACTGAGAAATGCAAGATCAAAATCTTAGCATTTGCTGAGGAACTTCTTGCTGCGTCCTTACTTGGCCACAGGCAAAGCAGAAGGGAATGAACACCATTATCCTTACATGGCAGAAGAGCAGGACAGGACGTGAACCTACTGCCACAAGCCTCTTTTATAGCTACATTTATCTGTTCATAACCATGGAGCCCTATGACCTAAATGCCTCCCAAAGGGCTCCACTTCTCAACACTGCTGCATTTGACATTTTTACAACAAATATATTGGCGGGGTGTAGGTGATAGTCAGACCATGGCATAAGCTCAGAGTAATGTGTGACTATTTGCACATTTCCATAACTTTTAAGAAAAGCTTTTGTTAAGCCATTATCTACATATCAGATAATGTATAAAGAGGATCTATGCATTGTCTTATGTTAATTTTTCTAACAACCCACGACATAAAATGGGTGATTTTCTCAAGGTAATACTGCTACTAAATGCCGCTGAGAGATTCAGACTTATCACTCTTCCAAGCCTGTAGCTTATATGCCATGTCACATTGCCCAATTTGGAGTTTCCTGAAAGGACTCCTATTGTTGAATTTCCGTTCACAGCGCTATTGACTGACCCTATTTAACCAATGCAAAAACACATATTTTCACATTTTAACATAGATAAAATTGGGACATATCTTGCAATCGGTGCTTCTAATTGCTGTCAGCAACATTATAATCATGATGAAATAATGTCACATTTTTCCCTCGAAGTTTTCACATAGGGAATATATCATTAACACTAGAGTTTTAGAATAGAAAGATTGAATAGAAGTAATATTTGTATTGTGACAATATTATCATCACTCATTTCTTGTACACTTATGCTCTCTGACACCATTTTTGCTAATCTATTTGCATACTTTAATACTTGTAGCAGTTCTCAGGGCAAGAGTGTCTATGTTTTACAAATGTATATCGTTTGTGTCCAATTCTCATTGATCTCAGTAATGAAGTTCACATTTAAACCCAGGTATTCTGAGACATCAGCATTAGTAGTTAGAAAAGCTCAAATATTAATCAACAGTGTTTCAATTAGTCCTGAAGTTTTATCCTTATCTATGTTTATGGTTGTTTTTCAAATACACTATTTGTGTATAATATGCATTGATTATTTTTAATTGTCAATTTTGATAATTAGGACACAAATCAAATGCCAGCTTTTCCCCAGATTCTGCCCATATCTTTTTTATTATTGCCCCAGAGAACTTGCATGTTTTATTGTTGTTGTTTTAGGTTTTAGCTATAGGGCATGTGCATTTGCCAAAGACAGTGAGAGAGAGTGAGAAAAAATAAGTCACCCTCCAGGAGGAGATCATGTCACAGGCCCTTCTCTCTTCTCCTCTTGAGATTTTGGACATGAACACATGTCCGGCATGATTTTCAAGCTGCTGAGTCTGGAGCTCAAAATGTGGTCTACTATGTGGGAGTCCAGTGCCTTAATCACCGTGCCATCTGCTAGCCTCTTTTTTCTGTAATTTTAAAATTGTGCTTAGTATTCAGAGTCATTTTGGTTTTAAGAAACAAAGGTTTACAAACATAAGAGAGCTTTTGAATTCATCTCTGTATCCCCAGACAACTTGTTTACCATGTGAAACATCTGAAATTCCATTGAATTTAGTAGCCATAGCTGAATTAATTTAAGTCTTATGGTGATGGAGACCTACAGATGGCATAGTAGTTACTTTGTTAAACTCCCATATGATTGTGGTTCAAGTCCCTGGCCCGGTGGCTTCAAAATCATGCCAGCACATGCATGTGTGTGCGTGCCCAAGACCCGGGAGGAGAATGAAGGAGAAGAGATTGTGGTGTGGCCATTCCCCCTGGGGGTACTTCCTCATTTTCCCTTTCGCTATCTCTTGTCCTCTCTCTCTCCTGCAAGCACACACATCCTAAGGCGAAAACCTCTAAAATAAAATAAAATATAAATAAATAAGTGTGACCTAACACATAAAACTGATCAACTTTGATTAAAGTTAAGTAGGTAATTATAAATCCTTGATGTCTTTTTCCTGTCCTACTAAACTATGACACAATCAGAAGAGTTGCATTTTCAAAATAAGCATCAGCCCTCAGATCTGAGCCAATACCACCTGTATCTATATTTCCACTTGATCCTTAAGTGATTCTGACTTTTTTGGACTGAATATGTAAATAGCATTCAGTCCAAAAACTCCTCATCTTGAATTCTGTAATTCTATTTAGTATCCATTTTTAATATGTCTTTGTGTCTATATTAGCCATGTATTCTTTCTCTTTCATAAATGTTCTTATGCATGGATAATTTATGTAGTATATATGCGTGTATAGATGAATGCATATATTAATATTCCAATAAGGATGTATTTTTAAAATTAAAAAATACAGTTGAGGAAAATGACGGCTTCAACTTGGATATTGTGGCTTCCTCTCAAGATATTTTTTAAATGAATAATGGCACAAACTTCCCAACATAGTAATATAGTAATGAGAGACTGATCATTTCTGTTAGCCTTTATTTTTATGTTTTAGTTACAAATATTTTAGCTAGAATTACCTAGATTTTCAGCTTCTTTGTCTTGTAGTGGCTTAGAAAAAAATGAAGTAGATATCTTAAGAGGAATTTATTTAATAAAATTAATGTGGGCGTGCTTAGAATACAACTTAGTTTTATTGACTTTTGATCCAAAACATATCAGTTTAGTCTAAATGTATATGAAAATCAAATTTAAGTTTGTCTAAATTCATAAGCATGAAGCATTAACAAAGTTTGAATTAGTTTTTATGTTACTCGTCCTTGACACTCCAATGTGGAAGCCTTGTTTCCTATTCATTTCTTGTACACTTATGCTCTCTGACACCATTTTTGCTAATCTATTTGCATACTTTAATACTTGTAGCAGTTCTCAGGGCAAGAGTGTCTATGTTTTACAAATGTATATCGTTTGTGTCCAATTCTCATTGATCTCAGTAATGAAGTTCACATTTAAACCCAGGTATTCTGAGACATCAGCATTAGTAGTTAGAAAAGCTCAAATATTAATCAACAGTGTTTCAATTAGTCCTGAAGTTTTATCCTTATCTATGTTTATGGTTGTTTTTCAAATACACTATTTGTGTATAATATGCATTGATTATTTTTAATTGTCAATTTTGATAATTAGGACACAAATCAAATGCCAGCTTTTCCCCAGATTCTGCCCATATCTTTTTTATTATTGCCCCAGAGAACTTGCATGTTTTATTGTTGTTGTTTTAGGTTTTAGCTATAGGGCATGTGCATTTGCCAAAGACAGTGAGAGAGAGTGAGAAAAAATAAGTCACCCTCCAGGAGGAGATCATGTCACAGGCCCTTCTCTCTTCTCCTCTTGAGATTTTGGACATGAACACATGTCCGGCATGATTTTCAAGCTGCTGAGTCTGGAGCTCAAAATGTGGTCTACTATGTGGGAGTCCAGTGCCTTAATCACCGTGCCATCTGCTAGCCTCTTTTTTCTGTAATTTTAAAATTGTGCTTAGTATTCAGAGTCATTTTGGTTTTAAGAAACAAAGGTTTACAAACATAAGAGAGCTTTTGAATTCATCTCTGTATCCCCAGACAACTTGTTTACCATGTGAAACATCTGAAATTCCATTGAATTTAGTAGCCATAGCTGAATTAATTTAAGTCTTATGGTGATGGAGACCTACAGATGGCATAGTAGTTACTTTGTTAAACTCCCATATGATTGTGGTTCAAGTCCCTGGCCCGGTGGCTTCAAAATCATGCCAGCACATGCATGTGTGTGCGTGCCCAAGACCCGGGAGGAGAATGAAGGAGAAGAGATTGTGGTGTGGCCATTCCCCCTGGGGGTACTTCCTCATTTTCCCTTTCGCTATCTCTTGTCCTCTCTCTCTCCTGCAAGCACACACATCCTAAGGCGAAAACCTCTAAAATAAAATAAAATATAAATAAATAAGTGTGACCTAACACATAAAACTGATCAACTTTGATTAAAGTTAAGTAGGTAATTATAAATCCTTGATGTCTTTTTCCTGTCCTACTAAACTATGACACAATCAGAAGAGTTGCATTTTCAAAATAAGCATCAGCCCTCAGATCTGAGCCAATACCACCTGTATCTATATTTCCACTTGATCCTTAAGTGATTCTGACTTTTTTGGACTGAATATGTAAATAGCATTCAGTCCAAAAACTCCTCATCTTGAATTCTGTAATTCTATTTAGTATCCATTTTTAATATGTCTTTGTGTCTATATTAGCCATGTATTCTTTCTCTTTCATAAATGTTCTTATGCATGGATAATTTATGTAGTATATATGCGTGTATAGATGAATGCATATATTAATATTCCAATAAGGATGTATTTTTAAAATTAAAAAATACAGTTGAGGAAAATGACGGCTTCAACTTGGATATTGTGGCTTCCTCTCAAGATATTTTTTAAATGAATAATGGCACAAACTTCCCAACATAGTAATATAGTAATGAGAGACTGATCATTTCTGTTAGCCTTTATTTTTATGTTTTAGTTACAAATATTTTAGCTAGAATTACCTAGATTTTCAGCTTCTTTGTCTTGTAGTGGCTTAGAAAAAAATGAAGTAGATATCTTAAGAGGAATTTATTTAATAAAATTAATGTGGGCGTGCTTAGAATACAACTTAGTTTTATTGACTTTTGATCCAAAACATATCAGTTTAGTCTAAATGTATATGAAAATCAAATTTAAGTTTGTCTAAATTCATAAGCATGAAGCATTAACAAAGTTTGAATTAGTTTTTATGTTACTCGTCCTTGACACTCCAATGTGGAAGCCTTGTTTCCTATTCCTTGTTTCCAGCTGCAGTTTCCTGTTGAACTACATAACTTATAGCTTCTGGGTAAAAACCCAAAGATAATGTCAACTCAGTATTATACTTCTTAATCTGTGTTATTTATTTTGAAATGTGCTCCATATATCAAAAATAGCAGATTTTAATTTCACCGATGGAACATTAATTGTCCATTCATACAGGTGAAATATGGTCTCATGAAATATCACCTGCAGAATTTCACCTGTAAGTTTGTTTTCTCTGTATGAATAGTGATGCAAAGAAGGATAGTGTATAATATTACGATGGGTAGAGTGTATAAATATGTATCAAATAATAATCCAGTACACCACAGAGTCCTTCTTAAATGCTTTATAAACAAAAGATACTTGAGAAAATTGATAGGTTTAGCAAAAAGTGTGCTTAGCAAAAGTCCTAGTAGACATACACTATTAAATATGTCTCCTAAATGTATTAATTAGTGGAGGAGAGATATTTTGCTTACTGATTTTTTTCTGGTTTTGTGATTCCATTATCACTTTTTAAATCTCACTACAAACACCCTGATATTTCCAAGGCTATTTGGTTTAAGAAATACAAACATCAAAACAGCCCATGATCATTATTTCTCACACAGCTCAATTAAAAGGGAAGTAAAAAAGAAAACAGTTGCTAAATTTCTGTGGATATTCTTTTGTTGGGAGTAAGTAGGGCGTACTGAAAACAGTTGCTCTTGAGCCACAGTGTGTAAATCAGAATTCTTACTCTAGAACCTGCTAACTCTGTGACCTTAGACATGTTATACAAAAAATGATAATAAAAATAAGTCCAGTCATTTAGTCAAGATGGATACAATGAAGGTAATAACACTAAGTTAAATAAGCCAGGCACTGAAAGACAGATATTGTTTGATTTCACTCAACGGTTGAAACTAAAATATCCAATCACAAACTAGAGACTGAAACTTTGGGTAACAGAAAATGGGAAGGAGAAAGAGTAAGAGAAGGAGAAGAACTCGGCCACAGATACAGGGAGCGAGTGGAAGTGTGTAATGAATTCTAGAGACTGGAGCACATTAGGGTGTCTATACTGGTGACAAGTCAGTGTGTATTTCCAATATGTCAAAAGAGAGGATGTAAAGTTTTTAACTATACAAGGTAATGAAAAATATTTGAAATGGTAGGTGTGTTTAGTGCCTAGATCTGACCATTACACATCTATACATGTATTTCTTTTTTTTTTTTTTTTTTTTCTTTTGGGGGGGGGCCCCCTCCCAGAAGGCCAAAAAG